>NC_088920.1:72437500-72525000 GCF_038396675.1 Hydra vulgaris | reverse complement strand
ATATATATATATATATATATATATATATATATATATATATATATATATATATATAATATATATATTATATATGTATATCAGATACATATGCATAAACAATTGAAGAATCATTTAACAACATCATTTTATTTAAATAATAAGTAATAACACTTTTTTGTATAACAGTGAATAATGAATGCTTTCGAGTCTATTCCGTAAGCGCACATTCCGAAACGCTCCTTCCGTAAGGAACTGTTTCGCAAGTATTCTTTCGAAATGATTTGTTTCGCAAGTTTCTTTTCGTAAATGATTTTTACAGAATTATTAATATTTATTTTTTTCGTATAATGCATAACGGAAAGTGAATTTGCGCAAGTACAACTTCCGCAATAGCAACTTGAAATACGTAAGATAAAAATGCGAAATTTTCGTAAGTTTTTGTTTACGGCGAACAACCTTACTCCAAACGCTTTTTTGTTTTATATCGTAAAATCGCCTAAGTTTGGTCACCATGTAACATATTTTTTGGAGATAAAATTACAGCGTAACAACAGTTATAGATACTTTGCAAATCCTGTGACAGTTGGTTGTGTGGATCTTGCTTTTCTACTATGGTCAACGATACGTGGAAGAATTGCCAATAACATACAAAGCTTATTTAAAGCAAATTAGTGTGTTTTTTTTTGTTAATTGAAAAAGCCTTTTTCACTTAATTTAAAAATATATTTATAATTTTATTAACCAATGACGTAGCAAATGCGATAATGGCCAAAGTAATAAAATAGTTGACTAATTACAATAAAAACTACTTATATTTAAGAAGACCATTTTTTATGTGCTCCTTCTTGTTTTCTTTGGTGCCCCAAAAAACTTTTTTTTTAAGCCCAGGGCGATGCCCTCCTTAGTTTATTACTGGTATTACCTGAATTTATATCATAATTTTACAATAAAACAACATTTAATAATTAGTTTTCATTATTTGCGACGTTAAGTTTGTGATACATCATTATTATTTATATAGCGGCTGAACTTATGAGATGGTATTTAAGATTCAGTCAAAGTAGATGTTTTTATTTTAAATTAAATATTGAGTATTAGTTTTTATTTTACATTTTTTTATTTTTAAAATATCATTTATCAATATAATTTTCTTTATGTTTCAGGAAAAAAAATTGAAAATTTTTTATTTATGCGTGATAAAGAAATGTTCAAAGCTTAAGCGACCGAACTTAGCCAATTTTACGGAATTGCTTTTGTTTTAATATTTATCTGTTGCTATATTTATATATGTAGCTCTCTATCTATCTATCTATTTATCTATAGTATTTATAAAATCATATTAGGAGATTTATTAAAGATGATTTATTAAAGATGCAAATGAAAGTTTTTGTTTTTTGTATATATTTGTTCTTTCTACTATTGTATCAGTGTATATATTTTATATTTGTTGGCTTTTTTACGTTATCTAAGTATCCTTTATGCACTTTAATGTTTTTTTTAGTGGAGGAATTGCTTCGTAGTAAGTTGCATTTTGTTAAAGAATAATTATATATTTATTTCACTGTTTTTCAAATTCAAATATAAAATTCGTATTAGAAGGTATTATATAATAAAATAGAAGTGACTGTTAATTTTATGAATATAGATTTTTTTTTGTTTTGTTGACAAAATTTTAGTATATAGAGAAGTTTGAGGTAATTTTGAATGCGTTTTGATATATTTGTATGTGAAACTGCATTTCATTTCATTTTGTTATAAATTGCAGTTTGTATAAGTATGTTCATTTAGTCTCTTCTCTTTAAACGAGCAACTGGTTGTGCTTTTAAACTTTTATATTTTCGTTCTAAATACTTAGTATTTTAAAGCTTTTGTTTTCAATACTTCTAAATACTTTATATTTGGTTTCAATATGTTTACTTTGAAGTTTGTTGTTTGTGTTTATTTAGCTTTTCTTCTAAGGAATGTATCTTGCTTTATTTTTTAAGTTATGCAGTTAGTTAACCAAATCAACAAGAAAAGGTGCTGAATTGCTGAGAAAAAAGTTGCATTTTTTTTTTAAAATTTTATATTTTTATATACTTTTGATATTATCTGTATAAATGTTTGATATTTATGTTTGTTTATTAAAATTTTTAGTATAATTAAGATTAAATTACTTATTTGTTTTGGCTAATGTTACTGCTGATAATAAAATTTAAAAGCTAGCAAGTAAGTCAAATTTACAAGTCACTTGGATTCAATAACACACAGAAATTTATGGCTCAAAATTAGGCTTTAATAGGTTCCAAATAACTTTTTGTACTATAAAGCGGATCCAAGGTGTAGCAAGTGAAGCAACTGCTACAATCAACTCATTTTTATTATTACTTTCTACACAGACTTATAAATATGTCTATATTTTTATGCAGAGTAATAGAAAAATTTTAGATTAAATTTTGGCCGCTGTTGTAGCTTTACTGATTTTACTAAATCGAAAAATAAAGTTTTCGCTTAAGAAACCCGAGTTCATATAGGGTTTTGTCTCTCATGTTCATAAATTTTAGTAAGAATGTCAAACATTTCGCAGCGTAGCTGCTTAATTGTGACTGGGAGTGAAATATAATGGCAAAATATGTGTTGCAACTGTAGCAAAATCCTGTGTGTCATGTTTTCAAACAACTCTAAGCTTACCCGTGCATTTATTATATATATACCTATTTTGTATCATCTTTTTATTAACAAGGAGGTCTTATATAAGAACTAAAAGTCATCAACCGAGAACCTGTAGCAAGTGTAGCAAAAAACCAAAATTATACTTGAGTGAATCAATTTACTATATATACGGTTAAAAAACTTTTTAATGAAAGAAATGGAGCTGTATGAAGCGTTAAAAGCAAACAATCATTCTTTAATAGATCAGATTAAATTATGTAACACCGCCGAATTAAACAATTTCTGCCAGCGAAGTTTATAAACTTATAGACGAAAAAACGTATTCCATGATTCCTGTCAGGTTATATTATTTTTATAGTTTTTGTTGATTTCTAGCTGAGCAGCGCAGTGGATGAAAAGATATTTTTTAGTTAGATTTGCTTTATTAAAAGAACTTCTTTAAGAAGTTCTTGATTAATAATATATATACTTATTTTATTTTATATATATATATATATATATATATGTATATATATTTATTTATTTATTTATTTGTGTATATGCACATAAATTTAATCTTATGTCCAGAACTCCTAAAGATGGCAATTGCTTATTTTCTGCTGTCTCCATTGCTTTAATGAGAAAAAAATACACTAGCACCAACTCTTAGGAAACTTTTTGCAATTGAATTATACTAGAATGAAAATTTTTTTGCTTTGCATCCTGTTTTTTTTTGTTAGGTACCACCAATGTCGCAAATACATCATTTGAGGGTAAGAAGTCTAACGTTGATGCTATTTTGGCTGAAGCATTAAATGTTTCTCAAGCTGGTGTTTGGTCATCTTTAGTTTGTATGATGTCTATCTCAAATATTTTTAAAAAAATATTCTTATTTGTATAATATAACATCTAAACTGATTTGAATTTTATTATTTTATAATATGAACATTATTGTGTATATATTTATTTTCTATTTTAGATTTTTTTTAAAAATTTTTATCCTACTATAGGAGATGCATGTCTAGAATAGCTCTTTAGAAGTACATTGTACCCAGAGTCTTTTAAGAAATTCAATAAACCCAATCAAATAATTTACTTGATGCTGTACAATGTTGACACAAAAAAAGAAATTCCAAGCAACCTTACACATATGGGGAAAATGCATTTTTTCAAACCTAATCACTATGTGCCTCTGGTATCTTTTAAAAGCGCTCAGCCAGAATTTCGAAATATTTTAGTTCGTACTCAAACAAGTTTAAACTCTGCCAGAAATATTATAGTAATGGGAGAAAAAAGCACTTCAAATACCTAACTTGTTCAAATACCCCGCTGTTCTGCTTTTCCAAAAAAGTAACTTGACCAAACTCTCATCGTGTATTAAGAATTTTTTTTCTGTGAACAATAAACCATTGTCTGTATCTGGTTCATCTTTGGATTTAAATATCAAATTAAAAAAATCGATATCAGGTGTCATAATTCCGAAACTGCATGTAAGTTATGAAAATACAACAACAGAAGATGAATGTAACAAATTTAATATTGGGTTGTTTGTAGACAAAGTGGAAAAGTTATCAAAGTATGAGAAGTATAATCTTCTAATGAACATATGGGTGCCACCTTCTGGCTATATATTTCCTAAAACTAATGTTCGTAAATGTAACCCTGCTTGGTTCAAAAAATTTTCATGGTTGTGATATTCAAAATAATATGATGGGTTGTTCTGTATCTCTTGTGTTCTGTTCGGAAAAGCCTCTTTAACTACTCAATTATTTTATAAATTTCCATATCGGCTTTGGTCAGTTGGAAATGTAAGAGTATTATTACATAATAACACTTCTCCGATGCATAAAACCTCAATACAGATAATGCTTGATTTTCAAGCAGCAATGAGTAATAAAACCATTCCAATTAATTTGCAACTCAATAAGTTTCTATCTGATAATATTTCTAGAAATCGACAAATTTTGTTTTCAATATCACGTGCAATTCTTTTTTGTTGTAGGCAGGATATACCGCTTAGAAGACACAGAGATGACGCCAAACATTTGGTTGAGCAATTTAATAATGTTGGTAGTTTTGAATGCTTATTAGATCTAATGACATAATGCGGCGACAAGATCTTGAGTGACCATTTTAAAAATGGTCCTAAAAATGCTACTTATCAATCAAAGACAGTGCAGAATGAGTTGTTTGATATTGGTGCAGGTGTTGTTCGATCGCTATTGACAGATAGAATAAAGAAAGCAAAGTTTTTTTCTACTTTAGCTGATGAAGCTTCAGATATTAGCCAAACAGAACAAATGGCCGTTGTTGTTCAATATGTGGATGAATGTTGTAAATTCAAGGAAGATTTTCTAAAATTTGTTTCTTGCAATACTGGCTTAAGTGGAGTTTCATTATCAACCAAGATCAAGAAAAGTATTCATAAACTTGGTCTGGAAATGTATTATTGTCGTAGGCAAGGTTACGATGGGGCTAGTAACATGGCAGGGCATTTTTGTGGTGTAGCAGCATTAATTTTAAAAGATTTTCTTAAAGCTCCATACGTTCACTGTTTTTCCCATTAACTTAACCTATGTGTTGCTAAAGCATGTGCAATTCCTTCCATTTGAGATATGATGGATCATGTTCGAATAGTCTCTGATTTTTTTAATAATTCTCCAAAAAGGTTAAAAGATCTATCTACAAAAATTAGTGAGCTATGTCCAACATCATCTTTTCAAAAGACAATCATTGTTTGTGGTGGCTTTGGTGGATTGAAAGTTAAATTGAAAGAATTGATGGTCTTGAAGCCTTTATTGAATTATATCCAGCTATAGTTGCATCTCTTATTATAGAATAGTATTATAGAAGATGTGACACGGAACTACAAACCCAGAGGTGATGCTTCTGCATATGTGGCAATATGTTGTTCTTTAAAGTTTATCGTCACCTTAATCATATTTAGGAAGTTATTAGGCTATGCAAGACCACTGACAAAAACTTTGATAAAGATTTCTCAAAAGCTTGTAAAGATGTGGAAAATTTAAAGAATACTCTTATATCTCTTCAGAGCTCTATTGATATTTCACACACAGAATGGTATAAAAAAGCTGTTAGCATAGCTGCAACTACTAGTACAATGCCATTAAAACCAAGAACATGTGGTCAACAAACACAACGTGATAACCATGAAGTAGATAATATAAGTGAATGTTATATAGTAACTTGTTCAATTCCTTTTCTTGATCACATTCTGATACAGCTAGATTCTTTATTTTTTTTATAAAATTTAGTATTGCTAGATAGTTTCTCCATTATATCATCAAATTTAATTTCTGACAAGGAGTGGAGAAAAAAAGTTAAAAAATTTGTTTGTACATACCAAAACAATTTACCACAATCAAGCTATTTTTATGCTAAGTTAGATATGTGGGATGTTTAAAGGAAAAATCACTCTGACAGTGCTCCTAAAATGATTTCAGATTCACTACAAAAATGTGATGACCATATGTTTCCCAATATTTCCACTATACTTTGAATCCTTTGCACATTACCAGTCACAACATGTACATGCGAAAGATCATTATCAGCTCTAAAAAGAATTAAAACTTCCTTGCGCAATACTATGGAGAATGGTTGTTTAAATGGTATTGCCATGTTAAATAAAGTAATGTTCAATGCATGAACTTTACTTTATTTATCATTAGTCAACAGTTTAGGATGTTGAATACAATTAAGGTAAGGATAAATTTGTTTACTCGTAACCTTACAAAACAGGTTTTTGCGGTTAAAATATTGCAGTGCGTCTTTTCTCCTCAAACGCACCGAACGCCGTTTCTTCACCTTTTAAAAAAAACTTAAAAGTGTTACCTTGTCGTCTTTTTTTTTATATACTAATGATGAGTTCCAACACCTTTTTTTTTAGAAATAAAGCACTGCTATAATGTTTATTTTATTGTTTTATCATTAATAATAACAATGACCTTCCAATAAAGGTGTATTAAATTACATACATAAATCACTTTGCAATAAAAGTGTATTAAATCACATACTTTTCATCAGTCCTTCTTTTTTAGAATAGCTCAGATGTTATTTTTCATACTATTAAACTTTGATTACAATGCCCGCTAGATTAATGTTGAAAGCTATCAAAAAAAAAAATTTTCATCGTTTATTATTTTTAATGTAATTATAAGTAAGATTTTTGGTGCCTCTGAAACTTTTAAATTTTTAGAAGAAGGGTATCTATACCTAGGAGTTTAAAAAAAAAAAAAAGGTCCTCTATCACCTTGCTACTGTTGCTGGGGTTATCTGGTTTTACTTTTGCAACAGTCACTATTATTCCTGGATCCACCCCTGTTTAGTATATTCAATGACAATCAATTGTGAAACGACAATGAAAACGTGAAATTTTGATAAGCATATGTTTGGTGTGCATCTTAAGAACATGTTGGTTTGCATCTTTAGAACATGAACAAGTATTTTTAAGCTATTTTTTTCAAAGTTGATTTATGGTTATAAAAAATGTTGTATAACTTTTTTATTTACACTTTTTTAGAGCTAACAAGTAAGATTGTTATTTTGAATCTTTTTTTAATACTATTTTTGTTTAATTTATTTATGATAAAAGCTTTTCTTAAAACACTTAAATATTTTTCCATTTGTGTGAAATATTTTTTAGTTCTACTATTGCCATTATTTGTTTCAGTTAGTTTCATAACTTAAATAATCATTAGATAACAGTTAGGGAAAATTAATTCAGCGCATTAATGTAGAAACAGTTTTATTTTCCTCTAATACTACAATGGGTTTATATACATATATATATATATATATATATATATATATATATATATATATATATATATATATATATTTATATATATATATATATATATATATATATATATATATATATGTATATATATATATATATATATATATATATATATATATATATATATATATATATATATATATATATATATATATATATATATGTATATATATATATATATATGTATATATATATATTTAAAATAAATATATATATATACATTTATGTATATATATATTTAAAAAATATATATATATATATATATTTAAAATATATATATATATATATATATCTAAAAAATATATATATATTTGAAATGTATATATATATATATATATATATATATATATATATATATATATATATATATATATATATATATATATATTTAAAAGTAACAACCTACTTATCTCCATCCAATGTAATATTAAAATTGTCAATTACCTTGATGTAACATTGAACCTGATTGACATATTCTTATCAACCATATTGTAAACCTAATAACCAACTTATTTATGTTCATTATGATTCAAACCATCCACCTAATATAATAAAAGAAATCCCTCGCAATATTGAGTTAAGATTATCGACTATGGCAGTAAATGAAACTGTGTTTCTATTCTTCCGTATGAAGAAGCTTTACGTAAATCAGGGTACAATTCAAAACTCACCTACCAACCGCAAATAAACAATAACCAAAAAAGACATCGTAAACGTAAAGTTATATGGTAAACCCCCCTTCCCCCCCCCTCCCCCCCGTTTAGCAAAAATGTTGAAACTAAAATTGGAAATTGGTTTTTAGCTTTAACTGACCAACACTTTCCAGTAGGACACAGACTTCAGAAAATTTTTAATCGAAACTATATTAAGGTTAGCTATAGTTGCATGCCTAATGTCAAGTCTCTAATAAATGCACATAGCAACAAAATTTTACAAAGCGATTAAAATAAAACATCAATTAAATTTGTAACTGTGTAGATAAAAAAATTTGTCCGTTAAATAAACAATGTCTTTCTAGCCATATCATATACCAAGCCGCTGTAAGTTCTGCAGATCCTCAATTCAAAAACAAAGTTTATTTCGGTATAAGTGAAACCACTTTTAAATTAAGATATGCCAACCATCTTAAATCTTTCAATGCACCCAAATATAAAAATGACAATGAACTTTCCAAAGAAATATGGAAGCTAAAATCGAAAAATACAAAACCTGTTGTTACATAGAAAATAATAGCACGATGCAAGCTCTACAACCAAGCATCAAAACTTTGTAACCTTTGTCTCCGCGAGAAATTTCATATATTATCATATAAAGGAGAAAACTTACTTAATAAGAGATATGAAATAATATCAAATATCCTTACTTGACACCGGGGACTAAATACCTTTGACGTCTTTTTGTTTTGTTTTGTTTTTGTAAAGTCAAAACTCTTTCCACCGTAATTTTAATTTGTAATTTTTTAAATAGTTTTTAAGTGACAAAATACACAATGGCTTTTTGTTTTGTTTTGTTTTTGTAAAGTCAAAACTCTTTCCACCGTAATTTTAATTTGTAATTTTTTAAATAGTTTTTAAGTGACAAAATACACAATGGCTGATGATTGCCGAAGGGCATGAAACTCAGAGTACCTTCAAAAGTTGTTTTTATTTATTTTAAATAAATAAATATATATATATATATATATATATATATATATATATATATATATATATATATATATATATATATATATATATATATATATATATATATATATATATAATATATATATATATATATATATATATATATATATAGATATATACATATATATATATGTGTATATATATATATATATATATATATATTTTTAGTGTTGACATCGTGTATAAGAGTATATGTAATATTAGTAAGAAAACATCTATTAATACGAATGCTCTTAATACAATGAATAATTTATTATTATAATTAATTATTGATTGTATTTTGAGAATTCGTATTAATTGATGTCTTCTTACAAATATATATATATATTTATATATATATATATATATATATATATATATATATATATATATATATATATATATATATATATATATATATATATATATATATATATATATATATATATATATGTATATATATATATATATATATATGTATATATATATATATATATATATATATATATATATATATATATATATATATATATATATATTTATATTTATATACACACATACACACACAGATACGTCCGCACGCACGTAATGCAGCATTAGGCGCAACTGATGACATCGTACTGATTTAGAGATAGGCGAGGGCTTCAGTACATAGTAGAGATGCAGTCAAGACAGTAAAGGTCAAGACCAAGACCTTTGGGCTAAAAAACCAAGACATCAAAAAAAAAACCCCAAGAACGAGACCAAGACTTTAAAAGTTTTTACAAGACTAAGATCAAGACCTAGGTTCTAGGAAGTCCAACACAATAAAACTCATGTTCACTATGAAGCTGTTTACCAGCTTGTTTACTATGAAGCTGTTCACCAGCTTTGCACCCCTTCTTTATTTATTTGGCTGGCGTAGATGTATTTATAATATACCGTTTCCAGTTTAGAATGTTGAATGCTGGATCTTCCTAACTCATTGCATCGGTTTTGCTTGTGCCTCTGTTTTTATGACTAGACAACTCATCCTATTATCTCTTAATTAGGGTACAGAGTTAAAACTCAGTTTTATGGTTCTAAAGCCTGCTGGTAGTCAGGTTTCCCTAACCCTGTTGTAGCTCTCAGAGAGACCGAATTTATCAACAGGCGTAAAATATTAGAGTACTAACAGTGTCGTGTTGCACATGGATGGTTTCCCTGTTTGTAATTTTGGTGTGCATTTTTGAGACTACATTTGGAGCCTTTATTACGGCTTAGTTTTTATTAATAGAAATGAGACAATTGCTTAGACAATTAAAAAGTGTACTGAGTACTATCTGTGCTTTGATTCAAATTCTTTAGTCAATTTAAAAAATGACTAATGTATCAAAATCTATTAAACATCAAAAACCATTGTCATAACCAAGTTCTCTAAATTTATCAATCACTAATATTAGTGGTTTTTGAAGTAAATTTTTTTCTGTTGAGTCTTATCTCTTGCAATGTTCATTACACCTACATGCTCTTTGTGAGACGAATTTTAGTTTAGCTGTCTCATCTTGTGATGAGACAGCTGAACTCAAATTAGATAGTGTTGATGGCTATCTTCCTATAATTTGTAAAGATTCCAATACTCACATGATTGGCCTAGGCAATTACATTAGTAAGAATTCACTCATTTGTTAGGAAGTTAGGTTTGAATCCTTAGACTATTCCTTTATGTGCTTTCGTTTAGCTCCACTTTACTCTATCATCTTTTACTATGTTCTATATCACCCTCCTTCATTTTATGACTGCCCTCTTTTTGACTGCTCTCTTTATCCTTCAGGCAATATTGTTGTTGGTGGTGAACTTATTGATCATCACACTGAATGACGTGGTTCTTGTGTCAGTGACTCTCCAGGTGTTAAGACCCACAACTTTGGCTTTTCTCAAATTCTAACACAAATAGTCAACTTTCCAATTTGCTTTCCAAACAATCTGAATCATTTACCTTCTATACTCGATTTATGTCTTGTTCCTAATCCTAGTCAGTGCTCAGTTTCTTCACATTCACCCTTAGGTTCTTCTAATCACGGATTGATCTCTCTAAAACTCTTATTTCGCTCTTCTTCATCATCAGAATCCCCCTATTATCATACCTCTTACTATTCTTTTAAAGCTGATTAGAACTCTTTCCGTTATTTTCTTTGTGATGGCCTTTGGGTAGAAATCTTTCGTCTTTCCGCTGACAAATGCGTTAATTATGTAACTTCTCGGATTCAGGCCGGCATGGAATCCTTTATTCCCTCTTGATGATACCAAGTTAAACCTCACTCAACTATATGGTTTTTCTCTCATTATGCTGCTTCAATTTCCCATTGTAACCACTACTTCCATATCTATTGCCAAATCAATTTTCCAGAAAACAGTCGTCTGACTGTTTAATATTGCTAGAAACCACTGTAAAAAAATTTCGTCTGACGCAAAAGCCTGTATGTCACGAATTCTTGTTTTTCATCTTAAAAATTAGGCCCAAGTCTTCCGGAGAATCTTTAACAGTATCTATAATAGTGGCAAATCTGTAATTTCATCTCTCCTACATGGTTTCAATTTTGTTACTTCACCTAAAGACAAAGCTGAGCTGTTTGCTAAACAATTTTCACCAATCTCATCTCTTGATTCCACTAATCACATCCTACCTGATATAGCCGACAAATAGGTTGATCCATTACTTGACATTTGTATCACTCCAGCTTCTGGAGTGATGCGAGTCAAAGGTATGCGTAATGAAAAAAAGTCTTTCTAGATATAACTCGTTGCATTGGTTTGACAAGGTTCTAAATGATTTTTTTTATATTAAGAGAATAGCAAATAAATCTTTTTTTTTTTTTTTTCAATGTTTAAATAGAAATTTTTAAACACTAATTTCTTATTTATTTATGCGTTTTTATACATTAGTCAAAAAAAAAATACATAAAAATAATAATATAAATAATTTTAATTAAACATAAAAAAAAAAATTAAATGGTTTTATTTCAAATTTTCCTAACATGAAAGAAATTTCAGTCAGAACCTAGTCAAACAAATGTGACGAACTCTCATTGAGAGTGGAAAGTTGTGGCAATCTACAGTTTGTTATTAATAACAAATCCATTCATTGAATTGATATTTTTCGTAAGAACCAAGAAATTAAAAGACAGTAGAGATCCAAGACCAAGACTAAAACCAAGGCTTTAGGCTTCAAGACCAATGCCAAGACCAAGACAGTTAAATATGAGTCTCGAGCCGTCTCGAGCCGTCTAGAGACCAAGACTTCGGTCTCGAAACCTACATCTCTGGTACATACATCAACTGATTTGGGAGAACTCGCAAGGTAGTTGATAACACACAGGCAAAGGGTTTGGGTTTGGGAACGTTTTGGTTCCTTTTTTTTTTTTGAAGAATAAAAGCGCACTTTTTTTGACCCTATATAGCATTTGTAAATACATATATATACATATATATATATATATATATATATATATATATATATATATATATATATATATATATATATATATATATATATATATATATATATATATATATATATATATATATATAATTGCTCTGTTCTTTTGCTTTTGCAAAAATGCAAGGACGTGCCAAACAGGGAAAAAGAGCATTAAGGAAAAAAAAATTTTCAAACATTGCAAACATACATTTGGTAGCACTTATATCAACAACAAATTGTCCCCTCAGTATTATCTTGTTCTATCTACAAATTTTTTTTTTGTGCAAAAACCAATTTTTATTGTTTAAAAAAGTATAATGTATTATTTCCACTTATCAATAAATTATTACCTTCTCTGCTTCGTCAAGATTTATTCAATTTGACTTTGTTCTAATTACAATTTTACGTATTTTGTTAGTTTTATCTTATTCTATTTCACTTTTTTAAAACATTTTAGTATTATAATGTTCTAATGCCCAAATCTGCAAATCAATGTTGTAGCGCAAGTCACGTGACTTTTTATTTTGATATTTTCAAAATGTCGTCAAGTAAGTTTATTGGTTTAGCTACAAAAGAAACAATTGACTTTGAATTACTTAATACCGACTCGTAAGTAGTTTCTATTACTATGGTAATTTTAAAACTTGAAAATAAAAAGGAAAATTTTATTTTTCCGATAATTGGATTCCATTTTATGTTCTTTTAACGATAAAATAGTCAACTATCATATCGTGCATTATCAACTATTATATAAATATCGTGCATTAAAGGGTTAAAATAACTTAAGACTAGCTCTCATACACAGTACTAGTAGTTAACTAACTATAAATCTATATGTATAGCTATATATATATAACTATATGTATAACTATATATATTGTGCCTTTAAATAACTATATATATATATATTGTGCAAAGTCTTTAAGTAAGACTAAATTCTTTATATTATTTATTTCCTAACTGTAAAAAAATAACTTATATTACCCTGCTAATTACGATGCTTATGAAATTCCAATTTTCATTAATTTTTGATTTTTTTTTTAATATTATGTTGTTTTTAAATGTAGCTAAAGTTTATACTTTTTATTTCTACAGTGTCGATTCAAGTTTCCACAATAAGCTACTACATACGGATTTAGAAATAGTTGTGCCAATAGAGCAACTCTCGACAAAAAAAAAAGTTGGACGTATTGTGAAAAAAACTAAACGAACACTTGCAATTTCATCGAGGCGGCAATACTCATTTGCCTACTTTTTTCACCTGGCAGGGATTCCCATCAGAGTTTGCAAACCTTTCTTTTTAAACACTCTTGACATAAGCCAACAAAGAATTTCATATTTTTATAAACATTTCCAAACAGATACAAACACGCCTACCCCAAGAAAACAAGGTAAACATACAAAAAAGAAAATTCCTGACGCGGTCAGAGATGGCGTTAGGAAACACATATATAGTATTCCGGTTATAGACTTGCACTATTGCCGTGCTAATACAAATAGAAAATACTTTGAGTCTGAATTGTCTATTAGTCGACTGTATGAGCTTTACCAAGACTTTTGTCAGCAAAAACGATTTCAACCGGCTAAAAAGCACTTACACTCTGAAATTTTTTAACTGAGTTCAATATTTTTTTCCAGCAAAGAAAAAAAGATAGGTGTGATAAGTGTGAAATTTTTAAAATCAAAAGTGCTGAAGGTATTTTAAGTGATTGTGAACGGGCTCAGCATCTAAGTCATATTGAACAAAAAGAAGATGCACGCAAAGAGCGCAAAAAAGACAGACAGTCAGGACATCCTGTTCTCTGTTTTGATTTACAAAATGTTTTAACAGTTCCCAAGGCTGAGATATCCAACTTCTTTTATCTTAGGAAGCTGTCTGTTTATAACATGACAGCACATCTTTCTTTAGATAAAGATGTTTATTGTTGTATCTGGTCTGAAAGCCAATTTGGCAGAGCCGGAAATGATTTGGCATCTGCAATCCTACGAATTTTAGAATCTGTGCACAACTTAAGAACCTCATTTTATGGTCAGATTCTTGCGTTCCGCAAAATAGAAACAGTATTATGAGCACGGCAATAAAGCATTTTTTAAATGCTCATCCTGATGTTGAATCTATCACTCAAAAGTTTTCTGCAAGCGGACATGGCTGTGTTCAAATGGTTGATGCGGTTCATAGCAGCATTGACCAAAAATTAAAAAAAACTGAGGTATACAGTCCACTGGGTCTGATCAGAATACTAAAGTCTGTTAGGCGACAGAAACCTTTCAATATCCTGCAGATGAAAGATGTTGATTTTTAAATATTCAAGCTGGAGCTAAAAGCTATAACTTTACCAAAGTGCCCTTTACTCAAGTAAAGCAATTAAAATACTATTCCAATCATCCTTTTACTGTTTCATTTAAAACAAAACATGCAGACGGCTTCACCTCAGTTTTTGCAGGTGCCCAATCATTAAGAAAAAAGAAATCTACAGCATATCCCATAACTGCACCAAAACTGTCAATTCAGACCAAAAAAAGCCACTTACTTTCAAAAGAAAAGAATGAAGATATTAAAAAAATGATGCCCTACATGCCTTAGATTGATAGAAATTATATGGCAACTCTTTGTGTTTAGTAATTCATGTGCATCTCCCATGTACTTTTCTTAATTATTTTTATGTCTTAATATAATTGTTTCATGAAAAAAAAAATGTTTTACTTGAACACAACCAAATAATGTCTAAAACAGGGGTGGATCCAGGTCAATGTCCTAGGGGGGAGGGGGTTATATGATCAAAAAAAATGATTTTTTCAGCTAAACCACTGTTTCATTTGATCATTTTTCTAACTAAGTTCAATAATTCTTTCCGGCAAAGAAAAAAAGATAAGTGTAATTAGTGTAAATTTTTTAAAATCAAAAGTGCTGAAGGTACTTTAAATGATTGTGAACGGGCTCAGCATCTAAGTCGTATTGAACAAAAATAAGATGCACGCGAAGAGCGTAAAAAATGCTTATAAATTAGTTTACTAATAAATATATTAAATGTGTATATAACTAACTTTTTTTTGCCAAAAATTCAAATGTTGCCAAATAATATTTTGTGTTTTTATTTTCTATCAATAATATTTTGAAGATTGATAATTCTTAAGATGGGGGATGGGGGGGGAGGGGGATACTCCCATCTTTGTATCCGTCCTTGGTAAGAAATACATTCAAAACATTCACCAAATAAGACATTAGTGCATGTTTGGACAAACTATAATTAAAAAAACCCAAAGAAATTGACATAGAACATTATACAATTTTTGTAAAGTTTGTCAGTAATTTGTTCTATCTCAAAAGTCAGAGTTTAATATAGTTTAAATATAGTTTGTATATATATATATATATATATATATATATATATATATATATATATATATATATATATATATATATATATATATATATATATATATATATATATATATATATATATATATATATATATATATATATACTTTTTTTGATTTATAATTTGTATAATTTATTTGTATAGTTTGTATATATATATATATATATATATATATATATATACTTTTTTTGATTTATAATTTGTATAATTTATTTGTATAGTTTGTATAAATATATATATATATATATATATATATATATATATATATATATATATATATATATATATACTTTTTTTGATTTATAATTTGCATAATTTATTTGTATAGTTTGTATATATATATATATATATATATATATATATATATATATATATATATATATATATATATATATATATATATATATATATATATATACATATATATATATATATATATATATATGAAGAGTACACGAGAAAAAATGGCAGTCACATTTAAAAAGTTTTGAGAAAGTATATATTAATCATTTATAAAAGTCTTTCTATAAAGTTAGGAAGTATTTTCCCTGTTTGGCACGTCCTTGCATTTTTTTTACAAAAAAGGTTAAAATTTATTTCATCCAACGAAACTATCGTCTCATTTGTGATGTGTTTGTTAATATTGCTAACATATTCAGCTCTTTTTTGTTTGTTCTCATTACTATTCATTGTTGTAGGCTCCTTGTGCACTTTTTTAAATAAAAACAGTCTGCCTTCGAAGTAATTGGAAATTTTGGTTGTGCTGACACTAATATTAAATTGTCTTGGAAAATTCTATTTAAAATATATCTGTATTTTGTTACTCCCGCAAACTCCCGGAAACTCTTTCTGTAAACTTACGTTTATACGAACCTCCTTGGACTAAAATAATTTACTTCGAATAATCGAAATTTTGGAAAACTGATAATCTTCTTTAAAGTGACTTACTTTAAATTATAATCAATTTTTATTTTTTTTAATTTAGCTTTTAGGTACCCCAAGAAGTCCTAACGGTCTTGATACGGAGCAATAATGAACATTTCAAATTACGCAAACATCAAATTATGCAAACTAAAGTGTATACTTGATGTCCGCAAATACTCTTTCTCACTCAGGGTTGTTAATATTTAAAATAACATGCCTTATGACGTCGTTAATGCCAAAAATATCAAGAGCTTCTAAATTGAAACTAACACTATCAACTTCAGAAAATTCTGTTCCGGTTAACTAATTTTTGTTTTATAACTATGGTAATATATACAATAGTTTTATTATTATGAGATTGTAGGGCACGTTGTCAGAGTTTTTTATACTTTATAGACCTATGCGTTTTTTAGAACATATACACTGTTCTAATAAATTTTATTCTATCTATCTTATAGCATTTAATTTAGAAGTTCACGCCTCCTTCTTTACCGATGCACAATGGGTCAGAATTTACGATTACTAAACAAAACTAATAACTTGCCATATAAATAAGACTTAGGGACAAATTTTTCAAATATGAGGATCGCAAGTGTTTTTATACTACAAATGTAGTGGTACTATGGATTTTTTGTAATTTTATATTTTATGAAACTGCTCCACAATCCATATATTGAAGATGCAGAACTGAGCAGCTGTAGCTTGCTTGCCCAAAAAACTATAGACCCGTGGTTTAACGTTACATCTGAGAAAGTTTTATAACTTTGGTAAAGAAGGAGGCATGAACTTCCGTTCAAATGCTCTTTCGCGATGTTTTAACTATAACAGTAAGAATTGCATTTACAAAGTTTTATAAATAGGTATTTTAAGATGTATTAATATTTAAAACAAGTTTGTAATTAATCTAGTCACACTGAGACCCAATTATTACATAGCCATTTGGAATAAAATGCATATGATGTTTTTGTCATACAAAATCGAATACATCATATAATTTGTCAAAATCATTATTAGGGACCATGCAGTCATCCGCGGATTATAAAACAAATTGATAATGATAATATACATATTGAGAAATGTATTTTAATTCTCAAATTACAGCTAAAGTATTCGACTATTTTATTAAATTATGCAATGAAAAGAGAGGCTTTAAAACTAACAACTATTTTATGCTTATAAGTAACACAAAAAATATTATTAAATTAAAAAAAAAAATTATTATATATATTGTTTTTTTCAAAAAAGCTTTTTACGTAAAAGGCTTCTAAGCTGTTGAAAAACAATTCTACAGCATTAGGTTGACAGGCAGTTTATGCCTACACAATTTATTGTAAAACCTTAATTAAAAAAGAAAATAATGTCAATTAAAAAATGGAATTAAAAAAAAAAGTAAAATATTTTATTTTAAAAAAAAGTAAAACAATTTATGCTAGCTATGAGCAGGTTTTAGAGGTATTTACACCAACAATGTGGTCTAAAAACTTCTTGCTTTTGTTGCTTAAAACTGTAGAGGATCATAGAAAAAACAATT
This sequence comes from Hydra vulgaris, assembly GCF_038396675.1. Classification (NCBI taxonomy): domain Eukaryota; kingdom Metazoa; phylum Cnidaria; class Hydrozoa; order Anthoathecata; family Hydridae; genus Hydra; species Hydra vulgaris. The sequence continues at coordinate 72,506,633 of NC_088920.1, read as the reverse complement.
TAAATTCAGAAATTAGCTTGTTTATCTGAAAGAATAATTTATGTTTTTTTTTTTTTTACTTTTAGTACTGTTGAGAATAAATGTATAATTGAACCAGAAAAAAATTGATGGTATATGCATTTTTTATATTATATTAACAATTCAGATATACCATCATAATATGATAACAAAAACTGACATCATTTTCAATGGGAGATGGCAAAAAAAATTAGCTGAGTTTGATAAAGGGTGAAGGTGTTCAATAAACCGGGTCATCATCTGACATCATTATGCATAGATGACCCTATGATTTAGGTAAAATAAGTAATCAATTTGCCATATTTCTCTTTAGAAAGTGTAAGAAAAAAGCATTGTTATGCTGAGAATCTACCTATTAAGCAAGCTTTGACCACCTATTTTATAAATTTGAGAGACAGAAGTGGAAGTGCGAATCACAAAAGAACGAATAACAATGCTCTAAATTGATTTTAACTTTGTAGACTAACATTAATATAGTATTTAGAAATAATAAATGAAATTTACATGATTTTTATCATTTGTATTTATTTCCATTAATTATCAGTTGTTAGCCTCTATTTTAAAAAAAGAATTAAAAAACAATTTATTTATAGTATAATGATAATACATAAATACTAGTTTCCTAATGCTATTATCATCACAATGTTAATGGTATTCGTTTTAAAGTGAAATTTTGTATCAATTTTATTGTTTTAATGTTATATATATATATATATATATATATATATATATATATATATATATATATATATATATATATATATATATATATATATATATATATATATATATACATATATATATGTATATATATATGTATATATATATGTATATATATATATGTATATATATATATATATATAGTTTTTACTTTATTTACAACACCATTTGATTTACAACAAACCCTTACAAAGCTTACAATAATTCAGTTAAGATTCAATCTGAGTTATTGAAACGTAATAAATTTAACATCAATAGAAAAGTAAAGCTGTCATCATTTAAAATATAAAGGGTGTTGTCAAAATATGTTGAATTTAAAATTAAGTTACTAATAAAATCACGTTCAACAATGATAAACATTCTTACTGTAGTAAAAAATGGTACTAACTGATAAATTTAAACAAATAAATATAAAATTAACAAAAACAAAAAATAAATAAGAACTTTAACTTGAAGTTTAACTAAATCTTGAATTTGAATTAATTGGTACTAATTTGTTCAAGCATAACCTTAAAAAATAAGTTTTTATAACAAATTATATGTATAACTAGTTATACATATAGTTAACTATCAGGAGTTATATGTATAACTATATGCATTTTAAAGCATATTACTTTATTTAAACATTACTTTAGATCATATTACTTTGAAAACTGGAGCCTGAGGCTTTATTCTCAATAATACTGTGGTACTCCAGATTAAAAATTGAAAACTTTCTGTAAATATCCTGTTTTTGTTTCTCAATCTAGTTCGTAAGTCCCTTAAGTCTTAAGGACCTTATTATATCTAAAGTTAAAAGTTTTGGAGCATAAAAAAAGTTACAGAAACCCATCTCCATCCTATTTTTTCTTTTTTTTAATAAAGAAAATTGGGAATTCTTCGACTTTCAAACCTGCATTTCTTTGTGGGACACTGCAGTGTCCCATGCATGCAAAATTGGTTTTTGACAACATTTCAACTTGCATCAGTTGTTTGCAAATAATTTACTCAAGATCTATATTCAAATAACTATTATATTATCTTAATAATAAGTCTATTTGCACAAATCTTAATCTTATTTCTATAAAGAAAGATAAACATTATTCGAGGTACTTACATACTTGCTTGCCATTCTCAATATTAATATAAAATATTTTCACACAATATAAACGTAACGCAATGATATGTCGATTTAAAAAATTTTTTTTAAGTTTTTTTGAAAAAATTTTTTTTTTATTTCCAGCTTTCAAATTAATTCCCATGCAAATCCCACAGGAAGTCCACGTGGGATTTCCCATGTGTGTAAATACCATATGGTTCCCACATGTAACCCATGTGGGATTACCCACATGGGTTTAAGGTGACAAATCTCCATACGGGTACCACATGGGAAAAACCGTCCCACGTAAATCCCATCAATCCCACACGAAACCCACGCGTAACCCATGTGGAACGCGGTTTCATTTTTCACTGGGCAAAGATCTGGCATTTGCGCTTTTTTGGGGGTAAAGTTTTATTTTGTCATTCATTGACAGGAGGTATATGTAATTCAGTTAAAGGTAGCATATCTAAGCTAGCTGGAGACTCAAAGAAGGTCCAGGACATATTATGTATTATATATTATAATAATTCGATTGGCTACACTATTTTCTCTTGTTTTGTATAATGAATATAATATAACTATTTGTTGGTTCATATTTTTGTTTTCAGACTTCTTAAGCGATTTCCAAGGAAATTTATGCTATGTTCAGAAAAGCAAATAACGCAAAGTGCAATGATGAAAGTAAGCTTGCAAAATGAAGAATTGATGTTTTCAAAAAGACTATTGTATATGGAGAACATTATGTTAATAATAATAATAATAATAAATGATAAATTAATAACAGTAACTGATTTGCTAACTTAATACTCCGTTCTTTTTTTTTTTTTTTTTTACGAATTTAATTCTTTTTAATTAAATTAAGAACTAAAAGATAATTTAACAAGTGCAAAGGGCAATCCGATAAAACTTTAAACAGGATTGAATAGGTTTACTATATATATATATATATAGATATATAAAATTATTAGATATTGTTCATTCAATGTCTTATAAGACACTAAAGAACAATATCTTTTTATATGTTCAGGAATCCAATTTAATCTTGTTCCAAAATCTTATTGGAGTTTTTATCCTGTGAGACACCGAATAAACAATATCATATAGCTTTATATGTACAGAAATCATACTCAAATAAGTAGGATTTCTGTACATATAAAACTATAGGATATTGTTCAGTGTCTTATAGGATAAAACTCGTATAAGGTTTCGGAACAGGGTTGAATAGGATTCCTGTACGACCATACCTATAGGACTTTTACATATGGTGTCTTATAGGATAAGACTCCTATAAGATTTTGGAACAGGATTGTTTAGGAATCCTATCCTAAAGAAATTCCTATAGCTTAAATTTAATTGCGTTATCCTATAGAAAATCTTGTTCCAATTTCTTATAGAAATGTCCTATATCTTTTTTTATAGGATATCCTATAAGACTTCTTGACTTAGTAAAAATCAGTTTAAATTTGTTAAAATTGCATTTTTTACATGTCTAAATACAGATTCAAATATTTTTTATAAATGAAGATAGAATTATCTAATGTCTTTGTATATAATGAAAATTGAAATAAAATGTTTTGTATTTGGGGAAAAAATTGAGTTTTAATAATGATAAATCTTGAATGATAGAAAAAGCTGTTTTCAGTCACTTTCAAACATAAATTAACGTTTAAGTCTATAATTTCAGGACTTATCTTATTTACCGTTAAAATCATAAGAAGCTGTAGAAAATAGTTAGCTTATAATACTATTTAAATTGCGCAACTCAAAAAACTGTATTTTTGCCAAGTTTTAAATGTTTCTAAATCACTATGCATTGGAACTACATTTGAACATCAATTTATTATAACTAGCTGACTAATAAAAGATTTTAATATCACGATTGTTTTAACTAGGTCGTAATTTTTAGGTTTAACTCTAAATGAACAACTTTACATTAGAATAAAAATAATTATATAATTACAATACAAAAATAATCAACTAAGTTAAAATTTACATTTTAATTTACTAATTACTTATGAATCTTAAAAGTTTCTCGCTCTAAAGTGTGTGGCAATGAAGCATAGTGTTTAAACTGGGTAAGTTTAAAGTCACTATGTAGGAATGTGAACACTATGAACATGAAACACTGTAATTTTAAATCACAGCAATTATTTAAAAATCACTACAAGCTTTTCGGATAAGGAACTACAATAAATGATCTAGAACTATGTTGTGCAACGTAATCGCTGACGGATCCAAGAAATGTTCGTCGTAACTTATTTAATCCACGTGATCCCATTAAAATTAATGTCACGTCGTTTTGTTCAGCAATCTCACAAATACCTTCACCTGGAGAACCACTATGTAAAACCGCTCTATGCTTAAGTTTATTTTGGTCACAAATTGTTTGGAAGCGGAATAGTAATTCTTTTCGTTTTTTAATTTTTTTTTCTACTCTGATTCGCCATTTAATCCACTGCTCATTGTTGTCATCTATAAAATAAGTTTTGATATATGTCATCATTAAAAAAGGATACAATTATAATTGAATATATATAATTAATAACTTATAGTAAACTAATACCATTTATACAAAACATAAATATATAATATTAATTATATTTATAAAATAATCCTAAATAATATTTATATTTAATAACATATTAATATTCAATATATTATTACATATAAATATTATTTAATATTTATATTATTTCATGTAAATAATATATTAATATTTATTTTATACTATTGATATTACATTTTGTTCAGTTTAACTTTAAATAGCATATATTAAAAAAGAACAACTTTACATTTTTTATAAATATTATTAATATTTTTTAATTATTTTTATAACAACTTTTTATAAAAACTATTTAATAAGAATGATTAATACACGGTGCCTGCTAGTGTCTAGTAATAAAGGCGGATTTTCGAGGTACCCGGCATGTTCTCCCAGATTTTTTGTCGTCAGTAATTAAAAAGAACATTTTAATACTAACAAAAGTATAATGTAACAATTATTGCTTCATTATTTTTTTTCTCTAAGAACTGCTTTGAACAAAATAAAACTGAATTTGATCACAAGTAATACTCATTAAAACTAATTATTAATGTAAAACTAATTATCAAATTAAAATCAACTTAAATAAGAAAAATAGTTATCTAATCAGTTCAATAAAAAATCGAAACAATAAATTAAGAATGACAAAAGTTTAAATAAATTTGAAAAACATAGAAAAAGTATTACCACTGAAATCTTAAAATTCTTTAATAAATATTAAATATATAAAATCTTTTATTGAAACAAATATTGAGATGAGCTTGCGAAAAAAGCTATTATTACAATATAAATTGAAGAAAATTATTGACAAGGGAAGGAATGTTTTCAAATAACATTAAGGGTAAAGTTAGCACTCGGTTTAATTACGTCGTTACGTAGGTGGCGGATAAAATTTTGTAGATAAGTGGTTAAATACAATATAATTTTTGGGGATCCGTTGTAAAATTTGAAAGTGCAATGCAAATGATTGCTTTTACTTGTTTGAAATTCATTCTTCTTCAATGGGAAAGATACCATGGTAGAGTGCATCACGAGGATCAATACCAGCTGCTTTTAGAGTGCACGTTTCAAAGACTTGCATTTTGGATTTAGTTTTATTGGACATGAATGACAACTAGATTGTAGGTAAAATAGTTAAACCAAGAAGCACAGTAAGCAGATAAACGTAGACTGAAGTTATCCACCTAATATTCATAGTTGCTTAAATAGATATTTGTTTTGGGGAAGTTTTAATATATAGACTAGTCCACTGTCAAACTTGAGGGTTAACTTGAGATTAATGCAAACTTGAGGGTTAACTTGAGATTAATGCAAACTTGAGGGTTAACTTGAGATTAATGCAAACTTGAGGGTTAACTTGAGATTAATGCAAACTTGAGGGTTAACTTGAGATTAATGCAAACTTGAGGGTTAACTTGAGATTAATGCAAACTTGAGGGTTAACTTGAGATTAATGCAAACTTGAGGGTTAACTTGAGATTAATGCAAACTTGAGGGTTAACTTGAGATTAATGCAAACTTGAGGGTTAACTTGAGATTAATGCAAAGATATTTCTATAAGATTATAACTTCAAGAATTTCGCCTTTTAATGTTATGACTGGCTTTGCACTTTGACCAATATATATAACTTTGCATTTGGTTATGTTGATAAACATTTTATTACCATTGCACCATCTTTAAAGACTATTTATTACTTCTTGTGAAAGAAAAGCTGAATAAATATTTATACATTTTAAAGTATATACTTTTTAATTAAAAATTTATGTTTTATTTTGTATATATATGATGCACATATAAACATCATTACGACCATTATATCATCACATCATCATCATCATCATTGTCATCATCATCATCATCATCATCATCATCATCATCATCATCATCATCATCATCATCATCATCATCATCATCATCATCATCATCATCATCATCATCATCATCATCATTATTATCATCACCATCTTAATTTTCATCAGGATTTAGCCTTCTTCTTTTATGCTGTTTCCCTAATCATAGTCAATGCTCAAACGAGCTATCATCTCTATTAGGACAAAGCAAAACTCATTTTTTCTTAGCTTCTTATTCAACAAGTTGTATCCTTTTACTGTATCTACCTCTTCTATGGTATAAAAACTTTTATTAATCCAGTTCTTTTCTTTGCGTATCAAAAAAACTTTTTAACTAGTACCCATCTTCATGTTTTCCTTTTTTACACAACCTACAACATTTTAAGTCTTCAGTTAAACATTTCTTAGGTTTTTAACCTATCCTCTATTTTAAAGTAATTCATAACTTATTAGAGGTTGCTTGTGACCTTGTTGGGAGTAAATTAAAGTTTGAAAATACATAAATATATGCCAGTATTTAATAAATAGCAAATGTAAGTATAAAATTATAATATAAAAAGTATTATAAATTTTGCAAACCCAGCCTCAGCCAGGTTTGCAAAAAGTATTATTTTTAGCAAGGGCCAGGGCTTTGGTCACTTATAACAAGAATATCATCTGCATATTTTTTATGTCACATTGCAATCCAGGATGATAACCGTGACAGTAGGTTGATCTCAATATTTGTGCATGAGAATTATGTAGTTGATTGGTACTTTTGCAAAATTAAAGAACATTGCAGTTATCGCAGTCCATAACTTATCCCCCAGTTGGTAGTGAGTCGGTAGAGATAAGTTATCGCATTTTAGAATGGGTAAAGTGTTTGCATAAAGCCACTCAGATGGTACAATACACTTGTTGACACAATGCTTAAAATAATATCTAGAGCTTCAATGTGTGTATGTATATACAGTATTGGACAAAACATTTGCAACCAACATCGAACAATGCTAAAAAGTGTTCCTAATTTTACATGTCTTAAAAACGAAACGAACTTTACTACCACAGCAAACAGTTCAGGTGTCTGGAGTCATAGCATGCCATGATATGAGCAATCAGCTGACAGGTGACAGCACACAGGTAGAATTTTGTTGACAACTGCCGTTTTGCAGCGGACAAAACAAGTGCAACTTTTTTGGTTTGTTATATTTTTCTTAAGTCTGGTCCGCGTCAATGTCATGAAAGTTTTTTAATAATTATAGGAAGTATCCAGAAGTTTCCAGAAGCCTGCAGAAGCTTCCAGAAGTTTCCAGAAGAAGCATCTGGAAGCATCCAGAAATATCCAGAAACATTCAGAAGCATCCAGAAGCTTCCAGAAACATCGAAAAGAAGCATCTAGAATCTTCCCGACAGCCTTGGATTGGGAAGTTGGCAGCAGATAACAAAGGTGGAAGACCGCGTTCCACCACTTCTAGAGAGGATTCTATGATCGTCAGATCCGTCAAGAAGGATCCCTGGATATCATCAGTCGAGATACAAAAGCAATTAGAGCTGCCTGTATCGGACCGAACAATCAGACGACGTGCTGTTGAAGCGGGATTGTTTTCTAGACGCCCTGCAAAGAAACCGCTGATTTCACTAAAAAATCAGAAGAAAAGACTCCTGTTTGCTACATCTCATGTTGACTGGAATGTGCAGAAATGGCAAACTGTCCTGTTCAGTGATGAATCGAAGTTCAACATCATTGGGAGTGATGGCATTTGCCGTGTACGTCGACCAGCCCGAAAACGCCTCGATTTACGTTACTGACAAAAGACCGTGAAGCATGGTGGAGGCAATGTAATGGTCTGGGGGTGTTTTTCTGCTAACGGTCTAGGTCCAATACATCGAAATGATGGAATAATGGACCGTTTCATGCATAAAAATATACTGAAAGATGTTATGTTACCTCATGCTGAATGAAATATGCCAATAAAATTTTTTTCAGCAAGACAAAGATCCGAAACACACTGCAAAAGTAGTCAAGCAGTGGTTTCAAGACAACCACCTATTGGTGATGAATTGGCCACCTCAATCTCCGGATCTCAACCCTATCAAGAACCTGCGGGAGATCGTCAACCGCAGAACTAATTGTGAAGGTGTTCGTAATAAGGATCAACTGTTTGAACAAATCCAAAAGGCCTGGGCAGCGATTCCACAAAGTTTCATTGATCACCTGATCGAATCTATGAAGATGTAAGGCTGTGATCGACAACAAATGATTCGCCACGAAATATTGATAGCGAAATACAGCTTGGTCAACATTTTGTCGAGTTGCACTTGTTTTGTCCAGAAGGAAATCAACTTTTTTTAAAACTTTTGATTGTTAATTTTCATATACAAATAATGAACTTTGTGATGAATAAAACTTGAAGAACTTTGTCTCTAAACAGTTACATAGTTATTTCTCTAAATTGAAAAAATGCAGCACTTTTATATAAAGAAACTAAATTAGCATTATTTGGTTGCACTCGTTTTGTCCAATACTGTATATATGTGTGTGAATATTATATATTATACATAAATATATATATAAATATATATAAAACTCTTATATGTTGTCAGAAAGTTTTTTCCGTATTTTTGTATTACAAAAAGTAAATATTAAAATGCAAGACCGAAATTTTTTTTTTATTAATTGATAGACTACCTGCGCTAACCAAACCCTCAGTCGATGTAGCAACACTCCATTGCGAGTCAGGCTAAAAGAGAGTAGATGTAGCAGCACTCCGTTGTGAGTCAGGCTATTTGTCAGTCAATGTAGCAGCACTTTGTTGCGAGTCAGGCTATAAGATAGTCGATGTAGCAACACTCTGCGCATGATTTACAGTTAAAAAAATAATAATGAAAACATTTTATTACAAAAAAATAAAAAACATTTTATTAAAAAAAATAAAAATAAAAACATTGTTTATATTGTTAAAAACATTCAAAATGTTTTGAAAAACATTCTGGTCAATTAAATTTGCATTTTTGCGGTTTTTTTAAAAAACGATTAATTTGTAATTAAATTAATGGTTTTAACTTTCTGACAACACGCAAATGTTGGACAAAAGTAAGAATCATTTTTTTCCTTCCGTACTTCCCAAAGGCAACAATCTATAGAACTATATATATATATATATATATATATATATATATATATATATATATATATATATATATATATATATATATATATATATATATATATATATATATTATATATATATATATATATATATATATATATATATATATATATATATATATACAGTACTGTGAACAAGTTTTAGACCACTTGTATAATTAGAAGTATTTACAATTTATATATACAAATAATAATAATAATAATAATAATAATAATAATAATTGATAATTCCTATTAGTCTACAGTCGTCTGCAAAGTGTTTGACATAGTGTGTCATTGCATCGAGGAGGTTGTTGATAAATATAATGAAAAGCAGCAGGCCCAATACAGAGCCTTGAGGGACACAACTTTTTATCTCATTCCATTCTGACAAATTTGAACCTGACTACTCTCTGTCTTTGAACTGTCAAGAAAGATTTTAGCCAAGCAAGCAATTGATTTTTAAAACCATACGCACTTAGTTTAAGTAGAAGAGAGTCATGATGGACAAGATCAAAGGCCTTAGCAAAATCTAAGAATATCGCATCTGCTACATTACCTTCATTTAGCTCTTCTGATATAATGTCAATTGATTCTATTAAATTGGTTAAGCATGATTTTTTGATAACAAAGCGGTACTGTGCTGAGTTGAGAAGATTATTATCGATAAGGTGTTTCATCATTACTGCTTTAATTATGCATTCCACAATCTTGCAAGGTACAGATGTGAGGGAGATTGGTCGATGATTTGAAGCTATTTGTTTGTCTCCTTTTTTTTGAAAATTAGAGTGATGTTGGCTGATTTCCAAGAAATGGGAAGAGTACCATTTTGAAGGATATGAACAAATATGTACGATCGGAAGAAGAACTTCAGAGAAGCTGGAATGACACTTGTGTAGTGGTTGAAGATGGATGTTGTTGCCACCAGGAGTCTTGCGTGAGTCAGGATTTTGTAGCTCCGCATCAATTAACGAAATCGAGAGAGAAGATTGATCGAATAAACAGATGTTTGATGTTCTTGATTTGAAAATCAGGAGGGGATGATCGATATTCTAACAATTTTTATCAAAAACTGAATAAAAGTGTTTGTTTAGCCGTTTTGTAATTTGCTGATGGTCGAAAGTAACTTCGCCAGATTGGAGTTTTATTGATTCGATTTTAGATTTTGTTTTATTTTGAGCGTTTAAGTATGAGTAAAAAAAGTTTTGGATTAGAATGGCATTTGGATAGGAGATCTTTTTCGTAGTTTCTTACTGATAATTTGATTTGTTTTTTAACTTTTTTTGAGATTCCTTTAAATACAATAATAGCATTGGATTTATCAGCCATGCTGAACGTTTTAAACCAGAGCTTGTATTTAAGTTGAGTTTAATTTCTCAAAATCATTGGTAAACCATTTAGGTTGGAGCTTTGTTCATTCTGTGAACGTAGGAATGTGTAATTTAATTAGAGTCCGTTTGCTAAATGTTCAGATCTTTATAAGAGTTTGACCAGTTAATTAAATCAAAATTTTGAGTGATTTTTATGTAATTAACTCGTCTATAATTCGGACTTTTGGTTAGAGTTTTAGTTTTATGAGTATATGTGCTGATATTATAGTTCCAAGACAGAGTTGAGTGAAGATGGTAAAGATTGGAAGAGCTCAGAGGTAGACCAATACTAGTTGAAAATATTCTTGTAGGATTTTCAGTGATGACAAGATCTAGAGTGTTGCTTGCAAAAGTTGGTTTGTGCACATGTACTAGGAAGTTGTTGTTCATAAGATCGATGAATTCACGACTAGCAAGTTTACCTCTGTGTATGCACAGGCCACCAAGATCTGTCCGTTTAATGTCTGGATGATTGAAGTCCCCCATGATCAGTAGACCTGTGTATGTTTTTTTAAAAACTAGATTGATGGCTGTTTTAATAGAAATATTGATACTGAGAGTAGTAGATGCCTTCAGAGGTCTATAATTACATCCAACAAGGATTTGTTCTTGTCCGATAGATATTTGAACCCTAATCTGTTTGCAGTCCTGATTTTCATTTATGTCTTTGATCTTGATGGCTTAAATATTATCTATGACATAAATAGCAATGCTAACTCCTCTGATTTTTCTATTCTTGTGAAATAATTGATAGTTTGGTATTAATGTATTCAAATCAATATTTAACCATGTTTCCGTAATTGAAATAATATGTGGAGAGCTTTTGACTGTTGCAAGAGATTTGAGCTCATCCATTTGGTAACAACAGAAGTGGCATTCATGTAAAAACATTTCAAGATGGAGAATGAGTCTATATTGTTTTCAATGGTTAGAGTCAAGTTTTATATTATTGCAATTGAGTTTCGGTAGAGCGATTTCTAAGTTTGGTGTAAAGATTTCACTCAGTTCTTCATCATTATTTATTCTGAAAATTTGATTGATTATGTTTTTGTACGTGGTGTTCTTTGGCCTTATAGCAGACTCAGCATGACCATTACTCAGTAAGTTATTCTTTAGTTGCTAATAACTCTGGATGTTATTTTTCTGCGTTTCTTCTTGTTGTAGCTGTAGTAATGGCTAATTAGTTGCATGAAGTAGTGTGTTTCAGCCTCAGATAGCTATATAGATAACTTTTTAAGAAATCCATTTTTTCCAACATAAAAAGATTTTCTTCCATTGTTCATTTTACAACGTCTACCAATGCAGTCCTGGTATTTCATGTTAGAATTTAGTTCATTTCTTTTTCTGTTGCTCGCTCAATACTAGTTTTATTAGGGTTTACATAAACACCTTTAATTTTTTCATTCTCTCTCAGCTTACGTGCATTTAATAATGCTAGTTTGACTGATTCTTTATCTTTTAGTTCAACTATGACCATTTTTGTTGTACTTCTTTCTGGGTCAGACATTATTTTAGATGATTTTGGGTTTAAGGTATCGTTTACTTGTAGTACAGTTAGTATTTCTTTTACTAATTAATCATCTTTGTTCTTGATTTCTTCTGCTGACCCCTGAGATGGTTCAATATTGCTTAGAACAATATTGTTTTCAATGAGTGTGTTTTCCTCTAGTTCCTGTCTCATCTTAGTAATCATTATCTCTTCCTTAGTCTTATTCTTATTGAACAAGAGGCTAATGTGGCTAATGGTTGTATAGTTTGAGGGGTGGAACTTTCTATTGCTTAATTTTCAAGGTTGTGTATTCTAGTCGTTAGTTGGTGAACTGTTTGCTTTTCTTTTGATCAGCATCTTCCAAAAATCTTATTCGGGTTGACATGTTGATATTCTGTTCTCGTAGTGATTTGACTGTTATTGCTAATGATTTGAACCAATCATGGTGCTGCATCAATCATGGTGCTGTCTTGTTGAGGCTGTATGATTACCTTGGCCTTGACCAGTTTGATAACAAACCAATTGGATCTTCAATTAATATTACTTTGAACTTGATTAGGGGAGCTACCACCCTGAAAAACAATGGATTTTCTACCGGACAAGAATTATTTATAATTAATTAGTTAACAGCTTATTAGCACAAATAGAACTATTAGTTTTTTGTGTATGTGTATATATATATATATATATAATATATATATATATATATATATATATATATATATATATAATATATATATATATAACATATATATATATATATATATATATATATATATATATATATATATATATATATATATATAATATATATATATATATATATATATATATATATATATATATACATATATATATATATATATATATATATATATATATATATAAATATATATATATATACGTATATATATGTATATACGTACATACATATATACATACATACAAATATATATTTAAAGAAAATTTTTTTTTTCTAGGAAAATCTTTTTAAAAGTTCTTTTAAAAAAATAATTTTCAAAAGTCATACATGAGATAATACATACATGAGAATTTCATAACAAGCTTATAAAATCTTTTTAATAGGGCAGTCTGTTTTGCTTTTCTTAGTTTTAGATAATAGATGAAAATGAATGCAGAACACAAATTCCAGTTAAAAGTTGTTTGTTCATGTCATTTTCAGCCCATTAGTTGTGTAACCCTGATTAGAAGATCAACTTGATACCATTGGATAGGCTGAGTTTGCACATTCAGCCTATCCACAGATACTTACCAAAGTTCAAAAATTTTAAACCTGATAATATATCTAAAAGATCTCTGCTTTGATTATGTTCAATGATTATTAATGATAATTGATTATTTTCAATGAATGTTGAAAGTTAAACATGCACAGTTTACAACATCAATAATTTTCGATAAGATGTATCCGCTATATTTAAAGAACTAAGTTAAAACTATTACTGAACGAAACAGCTGATTTATCTATATCTTATTTATCTGACTTTTTTATATCTTTAACGAGAATTGGTTATTAATTGGAGCTTGTCCGAAATTAACATAATGCAAGCACTCTCCGTTTTGTAGAGAAAACATTTCAGCTATAGAACTTTCAAGAAACATTGATTTTAAAAAAATTGAAAGTTTTCAAAATCTTTTCAAAATGGAAACTAGAACTTAAAGAAAATGAGAAAAATCATTCATCTGATATCTGCATCAATAACCAATCCTGACACAACATAAGATTAAAAGTGGAAATCTAAACTGTATTTTCTGACTAAGTAATACAACATGCTAATTTTAAGTGTCGTTTTTTGAGTAATTGTTTCTTTCTGTTACAATGTTTCTTTCCTAATGTACCACTTTTCAATCTGCATACTAGACAGTTTATTTTATTTCTTGCACTTCAAATTTACAAACACTTACATTCATTAGCCAAGCTTTATATTCTGGTATCTGTAACCACTGCCCATTGAAAACCAGTTAGGATCACTTCCATCTTGTACACAACTTTTTGTTTTAAACAATCCCCCCTCCATCAGTGTACTAATGCATTATTAATTATAAAATCAACCTCCTCTCCAACACATAAATTTTAAAAACAATAAAAACAAAAAAACTTAATTCAAAAATGTTAATTCAACTTATCTATGTTACTTAACAGAATATCGATTTTTTTTTAATTGTGAAATTCAATGCGTTTGTTAAAAAAAATTATCATGTTTTAAGAGGTACAGAACAAGAGATAGTCAAACCACATACATACTTCCTGAATTTAACACCCCATTTCCCTTGTACGCATCCATTTGTTTTAGGGTAACCTCCTCCCCCATATCTGCGTATCTACTTTATGAAAGACCCCAAGCAAAAATAAAGCAATCTGCTTTATGTAAGAACGCACTGCTAATGATATGACTGGATACAAATATTTGAATGCCTTAATACTACATTATAATACCATTGTCATATTAACAATTCTGGCAGTTTCTCATAGTTACACTCATATTTTTGTTGACTTTTCTACCTTTTCCTCTAACTTGACTTATGACTTATTGACTTAATGCATAAAAATATCTCTGCATGCTGTATATAATAGCTTTGATCATTAAGTTTGATTTTCAAAAGGATCGCTGCATTCAGTTAATCAAAAAGATGGCTGCATTCAGTTAATCAAAAGGATAGCTGCATTCAGTTAAATAAATAACCTATATAATTAAGAAGTAAATAATTTTGCGTATGCTGTTTCACACATTTCTTTATTAAGAAAAATTAAAAAATGCGTGGACTGTAAGACTTTGATTGTGACACTGTGATTATAGCACTTAGTTTTTAAATAATAAAATGATTTGCACAAATTTTTAATTTTTACTTAAGTTAATAGTGAAGCAATGAAATATAAACTTTAGTATATTAAAAGTATTAATATATACATATATAGAGAGAGATTTGCTAGCCGCCACTACTTATGCTGCCAATTTTATTACAAGCTAGTTACTGCAAGTTGTTTACTAAAAGCCATAATTAGCTGCTATTTTAATTAAAACCTCACTGCCGCTGAAAATATGGCTTAAATGGTTACTGTAACACCTATAGTTTTCTTTATTTTAATACTATGGTCATGTTAAGGTCATGGTCATGTTAAATTTACACTTAATTCTGTAACGATTTTCTTCATACTTTTGCACGCTCTTGTTTGGCTCAATTTGTAATTTGATAGTATTTGCTGCTGAAATTGAAAAATCATTTCTTTTTAGTGCACAAAATTGTCATTGATAAAAACTCTAGCAAAGAAAAAAATAACAATATTTTAAGAACTTGGCCAAAAGTAATATTTTTTATTACTTTCAACATACCACTTTAGTTTTGTGCCAATTTGTTGTTGCTGAACCTTGTAGAGAGAACCTCTCTCAATATATCTTAATAACATCCTGAAGGATGTTATTAAGATATATTGAGCAAACAGTATGGGGAGTTACGTCTGCATAATGTTCAAACATGGTGAAGACTTCTGGTGATGATGGTGCTGCAAAAATGATAAAGACTTCTAGACTGGTGGGTTGTGAAGAACCAAAACATTGCTTAACTTGTGTGCTGAATTTAGTATTAGTTTCTGATGGTCTAAACAAATGTCCTGAAGTCATAATATTGATTAAATAAAATGTCAAAATATTGTAATATGTTTGAGCTTAAAATCAAATTTTCTCATTAATAATATTTTGTGTACAAATGATGATGTAAACTTTTATAATAAATTAAGAAAAAATGCAAAAGTGAAAGAACTTGTTAACCTTGATGAACTAATCCCAACTTTTTCAAAACTTGACAGAAGTTGTGAGTGAGGGTAACTCGCCCTCTTCAACCATTAGACAAATAAAAATTGGATTGATTCTCAAATGCTGATGATTTACCTGTGATAAAAAAGCTAAAAAAAAGCTTGTAGCTCAAAAATAGAACAGCGCCTTAAACTTTCACAAATAGCCAAATTATCATGTCTGTTAGATCCAGCTGATAAGCCTATCTTTCCAAATAATGAAGTAATTAATATACTATTAGAAACTTTATCAAGTTTTACACAAGTTTAAATTCACAAGCAGCAGTTAACAATGTAAATTATAACAATGACAATAAACCATTGAAAGATGGTAAGTTAAAAATAAATAAAATATGATATAAATAAAATAAAAATTAGAAATTAAAAAAAAACTAATTAAACTAAGTTGCATGACATGTTTAATTATATTACTGTAATTCAATTTCTATACTATAGCTTGTTACGTATAATTTATATTAAAATGTTTGTATTGAATTATTTGCATGGTTGATTTATGTAAATCATGTTAAAGAAAATCCTTATCCAAAGAAATTACTGCTTCAAGAAATTAAAGCTGCGCTTCCAAATTACGATTAAAGCAGCCATCAAAGTTTAGCCAGAGAAGTAAATAATTATATTAATTGTCTACAAACAGAAAAAGAAGAAAAAGACCCTATAGATTTTTGGAAAAATAACCATAAAAGGTTTTCCCTAATGGAATGTTTGACAAGTAAATATTTTTGCATTCCATCAAGCCATGTAGCAGAAAAATGCTTGTATTCAACTGCTGGATTGATTGTCGATTCTCAAAGAAGTTTACAAGACCAAACTAATATGAACATGATTATTTATATACAAGATAACATTGGTTTATTGTAGAATAATTACGGTTGTGATATAAATGTAATAATTGCAATAGTTGCAAATGGTATTTTCTACTTTTTATATTACTGCGTTTAGTTGCTTTTGTAAATAGATGATAATAAAAATGAAATATAACATTTTATAAATAAATAAAAGTAACCCAAAATAAAAAATATATATATTTTTTTTATTTTTGTAACTTTTATTTATTATAAAATATATATATTTATATTAATAAGAAAACATCAAATAACATGAATTCTCTTAATACGAATAGTAATTTATTTTGAGAAATTTTCACTAGGTTATGGACACCAGCATCATCAGCTCTTAAAATATTACAAAATTTTTTTAACGTTAAAAAAAACAGTTTAATAAATTTTTTAACTGGTGTCAGCAGTTGAATGGCTTCTTTTTCCTTTATACAAGAATATAAAAGTCGGAGTCCAAAATTTTCTTTTGAAAAATTGCCCATTATCGAGATTTAGTCTGCCATTCGATGGGAAACATTGGTGCCTCTGTATTTCGAGTGCTTCACAAACTTTACAGTTGAATTTTTTTATTTCAACTTTAAGAGTTTTAGTTTTCTCCCAATTTATTTTTTCAGAGCAAAACTTGCTATGTGTGACAATTGCTAATTGATAATGTTTGCCATTGTTTAAACTTTTTTGGTGTTGTTGAGTTCTTGTTCTAATTTGTAACTTTGTTTCTCATACATATTTTTTTAAGCAATTGCATTCAATATTTTTTTGAGCAATTGCATTCTAAATATGTTCCAGGCTGGCTATTTTGGGGCAATCTAGATTTTTTTTTACATGTTAGTAATGTTCTTAAATTAGAATTTGATTTAAAAACTACTTTATATCTGACTTTTCTAAATATTTTCCTCAACTTTGGTGATAGTGAAGGTATCCAATCTTTAAAACAATCTTACAATCTTTGCAAACTCAATCTTTAAAACATATCCCTTATATGGATATTATCGCCACAACAGAGTCGTTTGCTTTAAAGCTAGAATATAACAACAAAATTGAAAATGCGCAGGATTTGAGAAAAAATGTTTTCAAAGAACTTAAAAAAAAATTAGCCAAAACTTAACAAGAGAGCAAAAAAAGCTCTAAAGGAAATTAAGGAAAACAAACTTGTCGATATATATCTGTTTGAAAAGGGTAATGGGTTTGTGAGAATTGAACACGAAAAAGCATTAGAGAGAATTCACAACCAAATTGGTCAAACAAAGGTTTTAAGGGAAGATCCTACTTCTAGTTATGCTATAAAAATTAAAACTATTCTCTCACAATATAATAAAAAACAAAGATTTTCAAAAACAGAATACGACAGTATATATCCAAGTGATCCAATCCCACCTCGTATGTATGGTCTAATTAAGGCTCACAAGCCTGAAAAAGCTTACCCTATGAGAGTAGTTATATCAACTATCGGCACACCTAATTATGAAATATCTAACTATTTAGTTAAAGCAATACAACCTTTCTTAAATAAAAATAAAACACGCTTGAAAAATTCTTTTGATTTTATTAGCAAAGCAAACTCATGGAATGTTGACGAAGACGAAGTCCAAGTTTCATTCGATGTAATAAACCTGTATCCATCAATTCCACTTAAAGAAGCTACTTTAATTCTTATAGATCAATTAAATAAAGATGATTCCTACAGATGTTCTACCAAGCTTACTATATCAGAAACAAACACTTATAGAGCTTTTTTTACATCGCTGCTATTTTTTGTGGAACAACGAGATCCATGAATTGAAGAATTCTGGTCCTATTGGTCTTTCATTCATGGTTGTATTGGCAGAATCTTTTTATACAATATCACGAAGAAAACGCTTTCAAAATTACAATGACATTAAATCCTCCTCTCGACTTAAAATCCTATCTAAGATACGTCGATGATAGCCATGCTAGATTTTCAAACATCCAAGAAGCAGAGAAATTCAAAATAATCTTAAATAAACAACACCCTGCAATACAATACACAATTGAGACAGAAAGCCATAACAAAACTCTGAATTGCCTAGATATAACATAAATAAATAACAGTAAAGGTAAGTATGAGTTTAAAGTCTACAGAAAAGAAGCCATTACAAATATTCAAATAAAACCGCACTCAATTCATGACCACAAAATTTTATGCGCAATATTCAAAGGTTATGTTCACAGGGCATACTCCATATGCAGTGTTACACATTTAAAAAACGAGATAAACTTTCTTATTCAAGTTTTTAATAAAAATGGGTACACCAAAAAACCAACTAAAAAGTATTGCAAATCAAATTAGGAAAAAACGGTCTGTAAAGAACAATTAAAGTATCATTACCGTGGATACCTTCACTATCAACAAAGTTAAGGAAAATATTTAGAAAAGTTGGATATAGAGTAATTTTTAAATCAAATTCTAATTTAAGAACATTACTAACATGTAAAAACAAATCTAGATTGCCCCAAAATAGCCAGCCTGGAACATATTTAGTTGAATGCAATTGCTCAAAAAAATATGTAGGGGAAACAAAGTTACAAATTAGAACAAGAACTCAACAACACCAAAAAAGTTTAAAGGATAGCAAACATTAAACGATGGCAAACATCAATCAGCAATTGCCACACATAGCAAGTTTTGCTCTGAAAAAATAAATTGGGAGAAAACTAAAACTCTTAAAGTTGAAATAAAAAAATTCGATTGTAAAGTTTGTGAAGCACTCGAAATACAGAGGCACAAATGTTTCCCATCGAATGGTGGAATAAATCTCGATAATAGGCAATTTGTCAAAAGTAAATTTTGGACTCTGATTTTTATATTTTTGCGTAAAGGAAAAAGAAGCCATTCAACTGCTGACACCAGTTAAAAAATGTATTAAACTGTTTTTTTTAACATTAAAAAAATTTTGTAATATTTTAAGAGCTGATGATGCTGGTGTCCATAACCCAGTGAAAATTTCTCAAAATAAATTATTATTTGTATTAAAAGAATTCGTGTTGTTTGATGTTTTGTTATTAATATATATATATATATATATATATAGATATATATATATATATATATATATATATATATATATATATATATATATATATATATATATATATATATATATATATATATATGTATATATATATATATATATATATATATATATATATATATATATATATATATATATATAACAAAATAATAAATTTAAATATGTATAGATTAAAAAAGAAATAAAAAAATTTTTTTTAAATTATATATGATAAAAATAGTAGAAAAAAGTAAAAAAAAAAGTGTGTTACGAGAACCAAAAAAATCATGTCCCCGTAAACGCCGACTAAGAGTGTGTGTGTATGTATATATATAATATAATATAATATAAGGAAACAATATTTAACCTAGCTAAACTTGAATATGAGAAGGAGCTAAAAATATCAGGATACAAAAATCATGCTTTCAAGTTCACCATCAAGCAAAAACCAACCAAAAGAAATAGAAAACGAAATATCATATGGTTTAATCCTCCCTTTTTCTCCAAGAGTTAAAGGTAATTAACAAGAATGCAACTGCAGAAATAAGCTAGATTGCCTGATGAATGGAACATGTAGATTTACAAATGTAGTATACAAATGCATTGTCACTGCTAAAAAAGTGTACATCGGATTAACAAAAGGTGAGTGGAAAACAAGATATTACAACCACAAGTCGTCCTTCAAGAACAAAATATATCAAATACCAAAATATATCAAAAATAATCAAAAGGCAATGAACCTATCTATCTATGTTTGGGACTTAAAAAACAAACTTTACAAAACCCCCACTTTTGCCTGGTCTATTTTAAAATCTGTTCCCTCTTATTTAAACATTTCAAAAAAATGTCACCTTTGCCTAAATGAAAAACTTGAAACTATTTCTTATTTGAAACCTGATGAATGATCTGAATTTATATCAAAGTGCTATTATGAAAACAAATATTTACTGAAAAATTACATAGCTAGTAGGGTGGGGCAAAAGATAACAAATTTTCCAATTAGGGTCTGAGACAAATGAAAATCAGTGCTTTATATGAAAGTAATTATTACACAAAAAACTGATTTATAATATACATCATTGTTTTCTAGCAACTTAGTCTGCAAATTATGGCACTTTCGAGCCTATCTCGCATATAGGTTTTCACCTCTAATTCCACATCTTCGTAAGAAAATAAAGCAAGTAACCAACATGGCATGCATTACAAATATCAAGCATACTAATGTTAAGTATAAGTGTCTTACTTATAGTAGGAAATCAGCTTTAGTTTCTAAACTAGGCAAGTCTTTTCTCGATTTCTTCATTTGAATGATAACACCATGGCATGAATCGTGTCCATAAACTTTACCGCAGACCGCCGATACATCTTTGATATTTCTCTCAACATCTTGCGAATGGCATGGTAAATTAGGTAGAATAAATTTTGAATGACTAACAATTGTTTCTGACGTGACGTCATCCAGAAGTAAAGCAAAGATGGCCTTGTTCCAGTCGATCATGTCTAAGTATGGCCTGCACGTGCAGTTAATTTTGATCAAACTTTTGTCAAAATAACGAATTCTATCATCGGAATGTTCACTACGAGCATGCAGAATTTTTTCACAAGCGAATTTCCTGATATTTCCATCATCATCACCAACAGCTGCCACCAAGATGTTTTCCGGATGACAAAAGTAGTTGTTATTTTGCAATACTGGCGCAACAATCTCCTGATCAGGCTTGTCAAGTTTCTGGTAAAGCGACAACATGAAGAAGGAATTCTTGGTACCATCTTGGCATGTCGGATGAGATTTGATATAAAACCATGACGGTGCATAGAAATTCAGTATGAATGAAACAATATGTCGAAGATTATGGGAAGGACATTGTTCGCAAACATACAACCTCAAAAAACGGTTGGCTTTAGTTAGCCATCTGGCATGACTGACTGCACCAGGTTGAGCAGTTTTGTAATAGTCAATGTAATTGTTACTGGCGTTGTAACCACGTTGAATTAACAGACATTTTTTAAGCAGGTACACCTGATCTGTACTCAGGTCACTCATTACGGTCTCATCAATCTCAGCAACGCAACCTGATACAGGAAAGAAATCAATTATAGGTTTATGTTGAGGATCAAGTTCCATCACGCCTGCTAATTGTCCTTTGGAAGTTCTTGGACAAGTAGATTTCCCATCAATAACTTCTATCAGTTTTCTCAAAGGCAATTCATTTGTATGCAGCATACAAACTAACCATTGAAGTGGTCTTTGTAGATATTGTTCAATTTTTCGGATTATGCCATTACTTTTTCCTACATTAACATTGGCTCCATCGCAAACGAGTGCTCTTAAAGTTGTTTCTGATTTAGTAGTTCTAACAACCGATAAAATTTCTTTTGAGATGTTGTCAGATCTGGCTGATGCTGGAACAACATGTTCGACATGGGAATGTCGAACATTGAAAGTTTCGGTTTGGAAATGAAACCAAAGCATAATGTTCTTTTTTTAACTTACGTCGAGTCAATCCTACACGAGTAAGAGTAATATCAATCTTACCATCAAAACCAAGACAAACAATTTCTTGATTTTCCTCTGCATGACTCACAACTGACTTCTTCCGATATGCAGATCTTTGACGACAGGTCTTTCAAGGCAGAATCCACAATTAAGCAGGCATCACGATTGCTACTTTTAGAGCGATCAATAGCTTTACACAGTTCTGGATAATGATTTCTGAAACGTCTATAGAGCTAACACCAGTGTCTTGATTTTCTGAACTTTTTTCCATATCAACATTATCAAAATCTTGAAAAGTAGAACTGCATTAAACGGTTTTCAATTTCGTTTTCTCTAGGAACATTGCCGCTTACTTTTTTTTTCTTTTGACTTCTGCAGTTTACCTGTCACCACTGGACCAATATTTCCAATCACCATTTTTCTGGTAGTGTTTTGGTCAACCCAGAAATTCCACTCAATAAGAGGAATCTTTCTGTCGACTGGACATTTACAATCTGCTCTATTTGCAATTCCAGCACTAACGCACTTACATGGACAAATGTCAAACAAATTGCTGAAACTTGACAATATCTTTTGATATGTCTCAGAAGTTCGCTTTGCATCAGGATATTTTCGTAGATCATTCTCTTTGTCAATTAGCCGTTTCACCTTTTTCATTACACTATCGAACGCAATCGCAGGTATGCTAGCTGTGTTATAGATCTCAATCAAGTCTGTTGCAACAGTTCTCACAATGTCATTAACAGATTGACTGCTGTTTCTGGTAAAAACAATATGCACTGAAAATGTCTTCACATGTCAGTAGCATATTTTTTTTCAGTTCCTTTGAAAAACCGAACACTGAGTGTCGACTTGTACTTCTTGTGCTACAGCTAGCCATACCTAACTTGCTACTGCCAAGTTGCAAAACATAAATCTAAACTAACATTAACTATTACTACCTACAGGTTTCAATACATACAAGTCATTAATTAGCCATTCAGAATCACAAATAATACAAAACATAATATTGTACTAGGATAAATATTTTACAATATTTTGTTCAAAGTTGCGACCCCTAGACATGGTACTAAAAATTAAAAACAGCAATTTTCTTGATCAGTTGATGGGGGAGCATCAATTTACTATTGTCTGCATGAGGCAACCAAAGTTTGCCCCACCCTAATAGCTAGCTACAAACCTTATTAAATAACAACATTAACTAATAGTTTTTTAACTTTTTTTTTAACTTTTTTAAATTTTTTCTTAAAAATCTAATATTATTTATAAATTATGCATTCAACATAAATTATTTTACCTCATTTTAAGTTTTAAATATGTAAATACAAATTATTTTTTAACAGTCTAATTAAAATTAAATAACTTAAATTATAAATTTTTATTTATCAGTTTTATGAACTAATTACTAACAAACAACTTGCACCAACTAATTATTTACAAGTTTATGTTCAAAAACTAAATAAAAACAGTAATTTTCTAAACAAAATTTTGTAGCAAAATTAATTTTTCTGCTACTTGCCAGATGATTGTGGAAACACATGAAACTCTGAGTTGCAAAACTCTTTTATCTATATTGTTATAAACATTAGCTATAAGCTAATTCCTGGTACTGCGTGTAACAGTAACATTTTTATACACACAATGTTTTTTGGAAAACAACAAGAATTCAAACAAAACAGAAAAAAATACTGTTAAAATGATACTACATCTGATACATCTTCAGGAGAACTTGATTGAAAAATTTAAAATAGAAATGTTAATAAACTTCTGAGTTTTATTAATAAATTATCATCTCTATTTGATATTGTAGACTTAAGTGCTAAAGATTTCATTAGAAAACCTCTCGTGACATCATGATTAGAAAAGATACCTTTTATGACATCATGATTAGAAAAAATACCCCTCATGACATCATGATTAGAAAAGATACCTCTCATGACATCATGATTAGAAAAGAGAGCTCTGATGACATCTATAGTCAAATATCAGATTTAAATTTTCTCTTAGATTAGTGTCCATTGAAAAAATAACTTTAGGGTTCATTAGATATTATTACTATGAAAGTAAAAAGGAGAAAAAAATAATCAAAGAAAATAAAAGCAGAAACTAATATCTTGAAAAACAAGAAATCAAGAAAAGAAAAGAAAAAAAAGAAAGATTCAATGTACAGCCAAAATTTGATGATAAAGACAAAACTTTTGATAAAAAGAAAGTGCTATTACTAGACAGAAGAAAAAAATTGAAATTATTAAAACACTCTAAAAATTTTTTAATGGTTGATAGGTTGAATCTATCCAACAGAGAAAGATTTGGAATCATTTTAGCTGTAGCTGAAGCATTAGGTCACAATTTGGATGAAATAACTATAAATAATAAATACCTCAAAAAGCACAGCAAGCAGATCAGGCAATAAAATTCAACAGCAAATTTTAGATGACATTAAAGAACAATCAAAGCTGATATCCGAGGCAGAAGGTAAAGTAGTATGCTTTGTTATTGTAGTAACAGGAAAACAAAGGGTGCCTGAAAGAAAATTATTGTGTGTCCAAGATTCCTGATAGAACTGGGCAAAGTCAAGCAACAGCAAACATAGAGGCTGTAAAGACCAGGAAACTAGAAAAACACTTATGGCAATGATTTTCGACTCAACTCTATAAACTCAGGCTAGATAAATGTTTTTGTAAAGATGATTGAAGAACATTTAAATATAAAGTTGCTTTCGGTGTGCCTGCAGACACCATATATTATAAAGAGTCTTCTGTTCTAAAAGTTGTAGTGAAGAGTTCTAGAGAGAGAAGTCTGTTTACTTAATATAATCATCTCTTAATAATTTTTAAGGAGAAAGCTAATCTCCAAATTACATGCCTTTTAGACACCTTAAAAATGAAGTGTAACCTGAACTTTTATTAAGTTCAGATACCACTTTTAGAGAAAAATTAATTTCGTGGATGCAGTCTTTAAGATCAAACAAGCAGAAGTAATAATAATTTTGTTTGGTTTACTTAACCAGAAATGTCTAAAAACATAGATAAATAATATTTTAATAGAGATAAATAATATTTTGTTGTCAATATTATAGAAAGTTGCTAACTTGCTAATACCAAATTACTGAATGCAAAACAAATAAATGTACAGTGGCACAAGCCTGGGGCCTTCTATCATGCTAGATGGGTGTGTACAATTTTGTACAAATAATTTTTTTTCTTTTTCCTGAATTGGCGAAGTATGAAGAAATTTATGCAGAGAAATCATCATGTTTTTGTAAATTTACTATGCTATTTTATGAAAAAGGTGACTTATGCATACAAACACAATTGATGCATCTTATAATGACTTGGAATTCTACAAAAAAGTGCATATTTAGGTATCTGTTCGTGATAACTTTTTAAATATTTTTATTTTGAAACTATAGCCTTTCAAATAATTTTAATTTTGAATTTCTTAGTACTAAATCTTAGTTTAGTCCCAGTTAGCGTTAATACTTTCAATTTATACCAATCATTTATTTTCTTTTTTGTCATTAAAATTAATTTTTACAATAAATTTCAAAAATATAAATCAAGTAAGTCTTTCTTGTTTTAATTAAAAACTATAATTTTAAAAATTAAAAATTTTAGGTGGAAAATATCATGAGGAAAGTAGAGGGTGAGTGGTTGGTGTGCAGGTTTAGTGGGTGAAAATCTTGAGTTTGATCCCTGCCATGTCTCTGGTAGTACTGCGCTCAACTTGTTTCTCGAACTAAAGTAGCTTCCTCAACTGTAGCAGCCTTCATGGACTTGAAAAGGTGAATTAAAAAAGAAAGGAAAAAAAAAGCGTTTAAAGAAACTTTTATTTGGTTTTAGTGTACAAAACTATATATAAAATTATTCAAAAAAATAAACAGTTTTGTTTCGTAATTAAGGCCTAGAGGCCAACTACATTCAAGAAGGCCCCTTAATTGTGGTTGCAGCCTCCTTTCAACCTTTTAATCTCTAAAACATAAACCTTGACAAATAAGACTGCTGCATGGAGACACAAGTTGAGCATGATACTATCTGGGAGATGGTGGAGAAACTTCTGTGTGTCTGTGTGTGTTAAGAAATACCTCTGACTATTATCAGGTTTGGTCGTGAAGCAGGTGTAATCACACTCTACTCCTGACCACCCAAATAATATAGAGTTGCAACAACTTGGCCACAGCTTTTAAGATGTTTTGAAAACATTCAAATTTTTTTTATGTTTCCATGTATGTACAATTAATTAAGTTTCAACACACTATAAAAATTAAATTTGTAATTAGTTATACATTAAATCAAAAGAAGCGTATTTTCATAGAGATTTTAAAAATGTTATTCATTTGTAATAAAAATAAGTATTTTGTGTATTTTTGGTGAATAACATTCTGTTGACTTTTTTTTAAGAGTCTTTAGCATTTTTTACATAATTTTTTTGTCAATAAATTTTAAGGAAAACTATTTATGTTTTCTAAAATCTCTATGAAAATACGCTTCTTTTGAGACCCAGGTTGACATACTTTTGAATAACTTTTTTTTCGACAATATTAGGGACTTTACCCTAAATACTTAAGATTTGAACCTAAATATCTTTACAACTTGACCTGATGGTAAAAAAAGAGTTACATATTTGGAATCAAAATGAGAAATGCTATACAAAAAATAAATTGTTTGCTCGGCACCAGAAAAAAATTTTTTTATTAAATTTATCAATTTACTTGTCAGTGCTGTGACCTTGTTGAAGGGTTAAAAAAAGAGTTTCCTAAATAGTTTTTAAAAAATACCTCCTTAATAGTGACCACAAAGGGTAAAATATTATTATATATTTAAAATTTTTATTTTGTTAGAGAAGGATTAGATTTAAACAAAGAGTTTTTTAGAAAAGCAAATGTCATAAGTTAGTGTTGGTACTCATATTATGGTTATTTGTCTAATATTATTTAATAAATGAGGTAAAGTGAACTAGCAACTGCTATTATTGAAATGTTTTTTTATTAAAATAATTTATTAATAGGGAATATAATTTAAACTCTTTAACAGTAAAAGTTCAAAATTTTAAAACAGTTAGATTTTATATTTTTCAAAAAATATTCATTCCATACTAAAAACAGGAAAACATTCTTTGATGCTGCAAGAAAACAAATTAAAACATCTGCATTTGAGGGTACTTTGCAAACTTAAAAAGGAAACAATTCAAAACTTCAGCATTTAAGGGTACTTTGCAAACTTAGATAAAATCATTTTAAAATGGTTGATCATTGGTATCAGAAATGTGAATGTTTCAATCCTTAAGGCTAGTTGTAAATGATGGAATTTTAGATAAATACCAAGCTAGCATCTTGTTTGATGCTAATAATAACTTTAAAGATATCATACACCAGCTAGAAAAGCTTGCTGATCATATCTCAAAATTCTTCCCTGAAGAAACAATAGCAACAGATGCATGGACAATATTATCAACACTACTGAGATAAAAATATATGATAAAGTGATTATCTGATACTTTAGGGAAAGCAAAAGTTGGACATGATTAAGATTAATTATTTTATAGAATGATGAATGTTAAGCCTTAGAGATATGCCAAGCCTCAGAGGTACTATGAACCTGTATAAACTGAATAAACTCAATTCTATAAAAAGAACCACAAGAAAAACTTAAACAAACTGATTTTTTTTGAAACTTTTTTTCACACTTGTTTTTGTATGATACTGTATGCCTTGCATCAACCAAGTTTAACTTAACAAAACCTTTCTTAAGTTAAGTAATTAATTTATATAAGCAATAAATTATTTTAAGTAAAAATTTATATTAGTAATAAATAAGCTATTATAAATATAAGTAATTAACTTTGATATATGTTATACAGAAAATCCTTAAACTAGACTAATCAACAATTATAAATCTAGAACGCTCGCAAAAAATGTTTATCATAAAAGAAACAAAATTATAATAAACAATAAACAATATAGTCAGGAAATCGAAAAACAAAACTACCATGGCTTGTCATAGATTTTTAATATGAATTATCTTAACTAATCAAATATGGAAACAAGTAAACAACTATAATATCTGAAGTTATTTTGAAAAACAAATAAAATGTGATAGTGGAAAAACACAGTTCATATTTCATAACAAATATTATTGTCAAAAATACATAAACATTTTACAAAAGAAGTAAAAAGATAAAAAAAAGTCTTTGATATTTACTAAAAAGTTAAAACATTTTAATTAACTAAACTAATAAAAACCTTTGTGTGATATTTATTACACCATATAAGCATTTTAGTTATACTACACACATGCTAAAAACCTGTGTTTTTTAATATAAGTTATATTAGTAATACATAAGTTATATTAGTAATAAATATGTTATATTAGTAATAAATAATTTATATTGGTAATGAATAAGATATTAAAGTTAAAATAAATATAATATGTGATTTCTAACTTTTACCTAAAATTATATAATGAAAAAATATATAAAATAAAAATTATAATTATAGAACTTATTATATGCAATTAATTAACTTACTTTTTATAAAATAAAATTAGTTAAACATTTGACTTTGATTTAAATTTGCACTTTTAAAGTTTCTGAAATGTTTTTATTATTTAAACATTTTGAACTATTATTTAACTATTGTTATTTAAAAGTAAAAATAGTTGGTATAATTTATTACTGTTATCGCCACGATTATTTGGTGAAAATAGCAGCATTTTAATGCTAATCAGGGTTTGTTTACTTTAAAATCAAATTTAACATTGAAATCAGTTTTGAACTTAATTGTATAATTTAATTTAACAATAATCTCTTTGATTGCTACATAAAGTGGAATAATTTTTCAATTTAATACTAAATTTACCCGGGTTAAAACATTTAAAGCTTTTAAGGAAATAGAAGTACATAAGGTACTTCAACTAATGAAGAAACAAAAAATGATATCTTTGAAAAAATATATATATAAATCCGTAATGTATTAAAATATAAAATGATATGTATAAAAATAAGTAAATAAAATATGTAGATATATGTATTGATTCTTGCAAACTATAGAGAAAAATGAAACTTATAGATTTATGCTAAAGAACACTTGTGAGAAATTAAGAAATGTACCCGATAGAAAAAAGTCACTTCCAAAAGGGTTCACACGACTCTCAACATATGAGCCATCGCTTCGAATCACTAAAAAAAAGGTTTGTAAAATTTTTACTTTGTTTAAGTAGCAAAGAGAAATAAGGGCAGCCAAGAGAAGCAAGTGAAGCGTACTGTCTTACATCTCAAAGTCAATTTTTGATCATGGGCAGTTCCACTACAATTGCTAGACCGGCTGACCTTATTTTAGGGTGATAAATCATTGCATAACATTGTGTTTAGCACACTTAAATTGACCATTCCAAAGCACCCAAAACTGATTGTATCCTGTGCCCTAATAATCTTAGTTGCAGCAATGATTTTTATTTTAAACTTTTTTTATTTTTTACTGTTTCCACCTACCCATGGCCAAAGGGCCATCACAGTCAAAGTGGCTAATTTTTTTTTATTTAAAAATTCCTGTTTGAAATTCTCAATTTTTTAATTCCGAAACACAAGTCTTGACAAACATAAATACTTTAGAATTGTTATGTGCAAACAATTTTAAAATTGCAAAAATACAAACAAATAAAAACTTAAATGACTGAAACAACATATGACTAATAAATAAAGCCCATATAGCATTTAGTTGTGACAAGTTGTGTTTATTTACAAAATAAAAATAGAAATTAGAATTAGTTCATTAAAATTACCAAAAACAATATTTATGGAGATGTTTACTTTAATATATTTTTTGTTTGTATTGTTTAACTTCTCTGTTTAAGTTAATTAACTTCTCTGTTTTCAGCCTAATATTAGGTTTACAATTTTAATTTTTTTATTATTTTACTTTTTGTAATAAAAATATTTGATTTGATTCATGCATGTGCTTTCATTGAACAAACAAATAAATTTATGCACAAGTTTATTTAACCTTTTTTAATTTGTTTTGATTATAAAAAAAGATTTGCACTGCATTTCAGTTTATAAATTTATGTTTGAGTTTATGCTAAGCTATGCTTATTATACTGGATCGTTGTAACAAAATGTTTTCAAACTTTAAATAAAACTTTTCTTAAAAAACTACTTTTATTTTAAAAAATACATACACTGTATATTATTTTCAATGGCAATAAGCAAATCAAATTTATTATTTATTTTTTTTTTGTATTTATTTTCACTAAACCCAAAAAAAACTGTCAATTTTTAGATTTATTAGAGCAATTTGTTTTTAAAAATTTCTGGATAATTTTTAAATTTTTTATAGCAATAAAAATGCGCACAACCGGTATAGATAAAAAACCTTCCATTATTTGTAATAACATTGGTATAAAGTTAATATGTAAATTCCTATTTGCGCCGATTGTTTGAAAATGCCCTTAAAAACTCAAAAAAAGTAAAAATGTTAAACTTTAAAAGAGTTTTTAGATTAAATTTTTAAATTTAAACCTTATATATTCAGCATATTATTTGATGTTTTTATACTTATAATAAAAACGTATTTATTAATAATTAGTTTCAATATATGACAATAATAATAATAATAATGGATACTTTTATATTTTTTGTTGACAATATTAATATTGAATATTTATACATTAATATTAATATTGAATATTTATACATTTGTTAGTTGTTGTTTTTTTTGCAAATTTGATTGTTATATTTAAAAAATGAACTCTTTTTTTAACTAAAATAAGAAAAAATGCAAAACTTAATATGTCACTTACAAGAGTGCTTTTTTTTATTGACATCAACAATAAATGAAATGGTCAGACCAGATTATTCATTTAAAAGAAAAAATCTAAAAGTTGGAAATTTCCATGTTTATTAACAACTTAATAAAAAATAACAATAAACTTATATTAAAATATTAGTAATTTAATCAAATTGTTTTTTGTTTTAAGGGTAAATTTTTTATTTTAAGAAAGTTTTTTTCTTAGAAAAGTTTATAGCTAATTGTACTTTCTTGGAAATTTTAATTAAATATAAATTTAATTATTAATATAACTTATAATATTATTTATATTTAGAAATTTTAATTAAATATAAACTTAGTTTTTAAGGCTTTTTTAAGATATGAACATAACATTTTTTAACACTTGGCACAAAATGCAACAAACACTTTGTGTAAGTTTTCTGAACTTTTTTTTTCATTCTTGACTTTGTGAGTAAATATTTTAAAGATTTTTTATTTTAACTTTGCATTAAGCGATTAAATTCTTTAAAGGAAAAATTATACAAAATTTGAAAACTATTTTTCTATAACAAATTTTTACAATTAAAGGTTTTTAGATAAGCTGAATAACCATTTCAAATTTTATTCAACTTGAGAACCTAATGTTTCATACAAATCATTAAATAATGTTTTGGATTTATTAATTAAGTGAGGCAAATTGCGATATCTGGAAATGCTTCTGGTCTTTAAATTTTTAGTTTTTTAAAAACCCTAAAACTCTGTTTTGATCACCTAACTCAATAGCTATTTTTCAATAAATATTTCTATTGATCTTGAATTATGATATAAAATCTTGTTGTAAAAACCATATTATTACTATAATTTTTATTATTATTAAAAATTATGATTTAAACTTTAATATTTTAATTTATTTTATAAATTATCAGATAAAACTACAAAATGA
Source organism: Hydra vulgaris (assembly GCF_038396675.1). Lineage (NCBI taxonomy): Eukaryota > Metazoa > Cnidaria > Hydrozoa > Anthoathecata > Hydridae > Hydra > Hydra vulgaris. Next base: position 72,474,537 of record NC_088920.1, on the reverse strand, counting down.
AAGCACTATAAAGTACAATATTATTATTAAAAAACACTAATCACAACAGTCTAATGGAACTTTGCAGTGATATATAAATATTTTATATAAAAGAAATTGTTAAAAAAGATACAAAATACTTTTATATCTTATTTAAATCTTATTCAATATTTTTTATAACTCATAGCTTATAACTCTTTTGCAGATATGTATACAAAATTAAAGGCAGGAGTTTAAAAATATATAAAAAACTAAGTTAAACTTTTTATAATAATTTTAAAGCAAAACAAAAAAACTCTAATGAATTATTTTAAAATAAATCTTTTTTCATTATTACTCTAATTAGGTTCTAATTTAAAACATTTAAATTTTTAAATAAATAATTCTCTAAACTTTCCTCCTAAACAAAAATTAATATTAATGTTTAATACGATGCGCAAATAGCTTTGTTTTTTATTGGTTGATTTTTAAATTAGCGCACAAATTTTTCGGACTTTTAGTAATAATTATTTTTTTCTTGTAATTTTTTTTTATTTATAACCCTTAAATTACCTGGTGCTTAAAAAAACAACAATTAAAAATATGTAAGTTTTGACTGTTATTATTTTGGCAGCAGTAAATTTATTGTTTTGTTTTTTCATTAATTTTTGCAATATGATAAATTGACCGTTTCATTAAAACAGTGTTTACAGTTTTTAATAATTTATGAATTTAATGACCAGAAAAAATTCCATATATTGCAAATTCGCGATCACTTAATTCAAGCCATGTCATTATGTTTTAAGTTGAACCTAGATGAAGGAAAGCAATTTAACAATAAAGGAAATGAAATACCTACGAAAAAGACGAATACACTGAAATTTCAAACTTTCTAAACCCTGTTGACTGCAATGAAGTTTTTAAAAAAAATTCTACATCATTATATGTGCATCACAATGTTATTATAGAATATTCAATTATTTATGAAACAGTGTGCAAATTATTTCTTCTGAAACACAAATATAGAATAAAAACAAACACATGGATGACTAAGGAACTAAAGTAATTATCAAAAGCAATAAGTTTTCCGCAGCAAAATAATTTGTAAGGTAATAATGAATAAAGTATGAAAAGATTTTAAACAAGATAAAATGCTTATGAAACAACTCTAGTAATAAATTCTAAAAACAATGCAAAAATCATTTACAGTTAAATAATCTTTAATTTATTTAATAAAAATATTTTGTTTATTAGAAAGCAACTTTAACCAATACAAAATGAAATGTGACAAACTTATTTTGAATCTTGACTGATTCTTATTCATATAAAACCATTAGTGAGAGATAAACAAAATGAATTGATTTAAAAGGATCCCAAAGTGCTGAGACAAGTAGTGTTTATTTTAAAGAGAATGATAAAAAATGTTTAGGCAGAATTTTTTTAAGTAAAACAAAATAATAAATGTATACCAACAAAAACAAACTTTATTGTCTTACTCGAAGCTTGTCATCTCCAAAGTAGCGATTCTCTCGGAACCTTTAAAATATACGCCGCAATCTACAGACTTTATAATTTATTCAAGCGCATTTAATTCCAAAGAGTTTTAGTAAATGACGTCATTGTATAATTTCAATAAGAAATCTTGAAAAAAAATTTTTGTTAGCAAATTATAGGGTTTTTTTTCCATTATAGATTATTAAAGAATTTGTTTACTTACTTATCATTATATAAAAGTTTTTTTTTAATCATAAATTACTATAGAATTTTTTTAGTTATTTCAAATTATTATTTTTTTGTTATTTTTACGAAGTTCGCATTAAAAATAATAATAAAATATTTCAGACATTTTAAGCTTGTTTAATGCTGTAAATTAATTGTGTGTTATATTTATTGCTAATAAATTATTATCATCCGTAAAAGGTTCTGTTAAAAAAATTATTATGTATTTTTTAACCTTATAAAAATTTAATTAACAGCATTTAGGAATTGTTCATAAAGTACGTACGCTTGGGTGGGGAAGATGGGTCTGCAAAGAGCGTATATGAGAAGGAGGCCAGGGGGTCAATTATAAAAATACCGAGACACTAATGTAAAAAAAATTTCATAAAACATTGGGTAGGTAGGTTAACAGCGTAAATAGTTTTAGGGAGACAGAGGGTGCTCAAAAAAACGGTAGCAAAATGTGGAATAGAGGGGGGGGGGGAGAATGGTTGAAATTCAGGCGTACGTACATTATGTACAACCCCATAATTTGCTAAACTTTTCATCAAGTTATATATATTCTCAAAATACTTATTTAATCAAGCGAGATAAATTTAATAAAATTTGTTCTATAAAACGTGTATTACTCATTTTATTTTATTTTTAAAGTTAAATAATTACTGTTAAAGATTGCAAAAAAAGTGTAGTATTACCAAGTCAATTTTGAAATTGAAATTGTTTAAAGAAAAACCTTTCATTGTCAATTTTGCCAGTTGTTAGATAAGAGAAATGTAAAATACTTGCCAAATACGACATAAATTAGGAAATATTAAACATAATGTTTTTTAACACGCGCCTAAACACAATAACAATCTTAACCGCCATCTGTCTTGAATTATTGCCTTAAAACATTATTTATTGCTTTAATTAATAAAAAGCTGTCTGTTTTATGCTCTGTTATGCATTGATGATCTTTAAAAAAAAAATTTTTTTAACATAATGTAAAAAAAAGTTAATGTTTGTTATTATTACTATTATTAATACTGTGCACATCAGTTTATATTTTAATGAATGTTACTTAATTTGTAATAACTGCGGTGATATTTATTTCCTTTATTTCAACGCAACAAATATATTCTTTTTCAAGTGGCATAGTTTTACAATATCCATATTTACACGATTATTCAGCGCCAACACTTAAACGGCTTAACTTTGACATTTTACCAATATCAAAATTCAAATTTTCAATGCTGATACGATTGTTAACTATTTCGTTTCTTTTATCCATACAGGTTTTTTTTGTCTTTTTTAAGAGGTTTGAATCGGTATGGAGTTGCTGACATTTTAATCGTTTAGTTATCAAAATCCAAATTCAAAATACAAAATTACTTTAATATTTATATGCAAATCATCAAAATTTATCAATTTTCACTAAATTGACATACTTAATAATATTTTCTAACTATAAATTAAAGAATTCGGAAATCTTTAATAAATGATGTCATTTACCAAAATTATTTATTATTTAAAAATTCAAAAGTTTTTTAAATGTCATTTCAATAGGAGAACAAAAACATCATAGCAATAAACGGCTCAGATAAACTAAAAAAAAGTTCGCATTATTTACAGAAAAAGAAAAAAAGATTCAGAATATATAATAAGGTGATCAATGACTTTTTTATATATTTATTTTATTTAAGAGTGTAATATAAAAATCTTAATTTTATTTGGTTCTCCCACTCAATAAAAAAAATATTCTTATGTTTAGCTTACTATAAAATTTATAGGAAACTCATACAATTGATAATAAACGCTATTTTAAAAAACAAATAAAACAATAACAAATAATATTGATTCAAAAAAAAAATTCTACAATGATGTCATTTACTAAAACTCTTTGGAATTAAACGCGTCTGAATAAATTATAAAGTCTGTAGATTGCGGCATATATTTTAAAGACTCCGAGAGAATTGCTACTGTGGAGACGGCGAGCTTCAATAAAACAACAAAGTTTGTTTTTGTTGGTATACATTTATTATTTTGTTTTACTTAAAAAAATTCTGCCTAAACATTTTTTTTTATCATTCTCTTTAAAATAAACACAACTTGTCTCGGCACTTTAATAAGGATTGCTCAAAAAAAACTTGGTGGAAGAACTGACTAAAGTTGTTGTCAGAAAAGAGGATTTATGCATATGAGCATAAGATGCCCACATGAGCTTTTTGATAAGATAGGCATGAGCCTTTTTGACAAGATGGACATGAGCCTTTTTGAATAAAAATAACAATCACAATATTTCAAATGGAACCTGTTGTTGATGATTTATTCCTTACATTTTAAGGCAATATTTTAGTAACAAATAATTTATAGAAATTTTAGAAACAAACAATTTGTTCTAGTTATTATAGAGTATTATATAACTTTTTTTATTTTAACAAGATTCTTATAAAACAAAATAAAATTTATATCGACAGGATTCAAATGAAACAATACTACTGATATTGTATATTGAGTTTTTCAACTGTCTTGGTTAACCTCTAGTTCACCTGTAAGTCACTATGTATTTAAGTATGTTTATATTCTGTTTGAACGTATGGCATGATCTTCAGTCGCCCATAAGTTGCTGCTTGTTTACTAGATTATTAGTTTTATTAACTTAAATAGTTACTAAAAATATTTTTGTTTAAAGGTAAAAATAATAAATAACTAGATCTTTAGTCGCCCATAAGTTGCTGCCTGTTTATTAGATTATTAGTTTTATTAACTTAAATAATTACTAAAAATATTTTTGTTTAAAGGTAAAAATAATAAATAACTAGAATCTGAGTAAAACTTTAAACGATTAGTAAGAATCAGGATGATTAGAAATAAAAGAGATCAATTACAGGCAAAAAAATATTTAAAAAATATGAACTCTCAGATAAAAAAGATTACTGTGAGTCTTTTATAAGATTAGTGAATATTTATGGTTAACCCATTTAAAAATATACTGAAATTTTTTTATCAGCTTTTTTTTTAAATCTTCCCAAGGTCATGAAGGCCACAACAATCGAGGAGGCTACTTTTTAGTTGTGGTTACAACCATCTCTCAACTCTATAACTCCAAAACACAAACCTTGACAAACAAGGCCGCTGCACAGAGAAACAAGTTAAGTGCTGAATTACTGTATTGATCAAACTCGGAACTTCTTCCTTAAGAAGTGAGAGCTCTACTACTACATTATTACCATTATTTAAAAATATTTTAAGAAAGGGTTTGAGGAAAGAACATCAATATGTATTCGAATTGTTAAAATAGCCTTTGCAAAATTACAGTAAAAAAGGCTAATGACAAAACAAAAGATAAACAACTGATGCCAGTGTTTCACAGGAAGATGTCTTCCTGTGAAACACTGGCATCAACTTCCTAAAAATTTACTGATAATGATTTCTTTTTAAAGTATAATTGACAGTTGTATATAATTTTTTAAATATATATTATATAAAATATTTGAGAATGTATTTTTTATAATAAATGTTATTAAAAAATAAAAAATTATTTTATTTTTATTAACAATGGCTTTCTAAGACAAGTCTCTCTAACAAATTTTAATATAAGAACCATTAAAATTAATACATTTAAAAGCATAAAATTTTTTTTTATCTTTTTAAATGTTTTAAAAGAAAAAGTGCTTTTAAGATTGGTCCATAAGCATTTTCCGCCCTCTAATAAATTACATAAAATTTTATTATATAAATACAATTAAAGTTAGCTACAGTTGCACAAAAAATATGGAAAGAATTATAAAAAGTCACATTTATGCTTGACAGAAAATTGTAATTGTAAACAAAAAAACAATTGTCCAATGAGTGGAAATTGTTTATCAAAAAATGTGGTATATAATTGTGTTGCTTCCTCTAAGAATGTACCTGATAAATAATGTATTGGGTTAACAGAGGGTGAATAGAAAAAATGTTTTGCCAATCATAAGCAATCCTTTCAAAATAAAATTTAAAAGACAAAATACTAATGGGAATTGTCAAAATACATATGGAAAAGTGTCAAACTACATATGGGAAACTGTCAAAATACATATGGGAATTAGAAGAGAAAAATATTGATGATTTTATACTGAATTGGTCCATCCTTAAAACAGCATCTGCATATAACCATACTTCTTAAAATGCATACTATACCTACAAAAATTTGAAATAATTACACATGCAAACCAAGAATGTTTACTAATCAAAAAATTCAAATTGATTTCTAAATACAGGCACAAAAATAAGTTTCTCCAAAAAAACTATAAAAATAAGTGAGCTCAAATAAAACACCCCCTTTAGAAAATATTTTAAAAAAAAGCATATATGTGTGTGTGCGTGTGTGTGTGTGTGTGTGTGTGTGTGTGTGGTGTGTGTGTGTGTGGTGTGTGTGTTTTAGCTTTAGTTTAGTTTCTTTTTTTTTATTCGTTAAGATATTTTTTTCTTCTTTAACACACCCTGTAAATATTGGACATTATTACTTTTGGAGAGCACCGAAAAAACCCTTTTGGGGTCTTGTTATATACACATAGGTGACTTACCTGGCAAATTTTCAAAATCTTTTACCGACATCCAAGGGAGAAAAAGCAATTTGAAGTTTTTAGTTTTCCAAAAATTGTCAAAAATCATTTTTGTTTATTGGTATTAATTTACTTCAAAAAAGAAATGTTCTTGAACAATGATACCAAAATATTACTAAACACAATTAATTAGAATAGTTTTACTTTTATCTTACAGTAATTTCATCGAAATATTTTTTTACCCATATTATTATGAATAAAATGACTAACACAAATAATGTGATATATTTTTAAATCCTGCTTTGTAAAAATTTAGTTTAAAATATTTTGAAATTTCCTAAAATGGGGATAACCTCACATTTAAAAATAATCCCCTCTACCACCCTTACACAAAAAAACAATACCTGAAAATTAGGGTTGGTAACTTATTTATGGTGGAACTAAATTTAGTTACTGCTAATTTTTTTTTACTTTGCTTAGTGTCTGGAAAATTTAGTTCCTGATGAGTTTCTTTTTGTAATTTTGTTATTTTAATTGCTCTTAATCAGTATTTGAGTGTAAAAGCAAGGAATTCAACCTCTTTAATTAAATTTCACCATTTTCTATAAAATATCTTTTAATGTGGAAATTATTGGCTAAAAGTGCTAAAAGTAAATGTATTTGTCAATTAAATAAAATTATAAGAAATGTCTAGCTGAACTAAATTACTAAAAAATATTTAGTAATTTAGTTCCCGAAAAATTCATTTTAGGTTCCAAAGAATATAAAAAGTAGAAAGTAAACGACTTATAAATATCAAGTTTTTTGTTTACAGTGGTGAAAAACGTTTTTGTTACAAATCAAAATGCCAAACAAAGCCAGAACTCATGAAGATTGCAGAAAAACTGTTTGCTTTTTGTGCATGAGAAAATGTGACAGAGAATTAACTGACTTTATGATTGCACAAGTGCTGAAACTTGTAAAAAGTGATTTGAAATTTGAGGATGAAAGAGTTTCAAGAGGAATTTGCAACACTTGCCATATTCTTCTGCAAAAAAGAGACAATGGTGATTTGAACAGTCCACTACCACCACTTTACAATTTTGACTCCATTGTTATAAAGCCTCTTACAAGAACAGCAAATAGGTTTGAATACCTCATTTGCCAAATCAGTAGGCTTAATTTAAATCAATAGCATCCAATCTTCATTCAATCCTCATCTAAGCAACAAACTAAGGAACAACACCAGAGACATCAAGTGCAAACACCAGAGACATCAAGAGCAACACCAGAGACATCAAGTGCAAATCAACAACCTTCATCTGCAGAAAAAAGGTGCACCCAATGTTTGTCAGTCATAGCTCGAGGTCACAGACATTTTTGCACACCTGGAACAAGACACAGAAATTTACAGTCATTGGTGCAAGATGACATTCAAGGGGCAGAGCAAATTGCAGTATCTGTCATTGCCAACAAAGAAGCTTCTCCTCATGGAACAGTTAGACTTAGTCAAGGAACTGGTGGAAAATTGTTTCCAGTTACACCAGGTAACATTTGAATAAACAAGTTCATCTCTTAGACACATCATTTTGACCCCTTGCATATTAAATTTGCTGCTTTATACTAAAATATATTATACATATGCACTAAAACTTCTTGAAATGGCAATATGCAAAATGGCAATGTTAACAGCATACATTTCAAATTGGTCTACTGGAAACTGTCATGTACATATTTAGATTTGAGACATTTTTTTCTTTACATATCAAAAATATGCATTGATTTGTATATGTTTCCTCTGGTTTTTAGTATTTTTTTGTCCGCTATGCAAGGTAAAAATATTAAAAAATAATACCATTCAAATTAATTTTGCATTGCAATTTTTTATTTATACCACATTACTTGTTACAATACAATGAAATACTATAAAATAACATAGTTTTGATTTAGAGCAATAGAAATTGTGGCCAAAATAGACGTGTAATAGTTCTATTATTGTAACTTCTTTGAATTTTGTTTAACCAATAGAAAACCATCCTATACAATGGTCTGAATTTTATATCAATAAGCTAGAAGAAATAGATTTTGTTGTGAAATTATTTTGAAAGACATGAACATGTTTGTTCATTTTTTATTCAGGCCCTTCCATTGCTCACAAAGTAAACAGCACACCTCTTACAACACAAAGTTTAGTGAATGTTCAACTAAACACTGGACTTTCCAATACAGGAATGAGACTTCTAGCATCAACGCTAAACAAATCCACTGGGATTCGACTAGTTGAGCCAGATTTTGAGCAAAAATTTGCTGCTACTGGACAAACTCTTGCAGATTTCTTCACCTTGTCAGAGTCAAATTTTACCATGGAAAAGGGGAAAAAAAGAAAAACGATCAATGGTTCATTGAAAAAACCTGCAAGACCTAACAAATCATGTTTTGCATTCAAGAGATTACTCCCCTCAGCATTTAGTCAATAGATGGTATAGATGGTAGTGGTTCATTTCTGAAAATTAGTCTTGGCATTATAAGCACAGAAGAAGTTGATGAGTCAAAAAGTCCTCAAAAAAAAGTTCACACCTACTCACAAACTCAATTGCTCGTGATACAGGTGTGAAGCGTCAACTCATTGTTGCAATTGTGGAAGATGTGCCTAAAACATATGCGACTGTTAAGGTGATGATGGACCAAATCCATGTTGAAGATGTCTCTTTTGTCATCTCTTGTGATCTCAAAATTGCTAACATCTTATGTGGAATTCAGTCTCATTCAAGTAAACACCCCTGCTGTTGGTGTAACATTAATTCAGACAACCTCTCAGAATGTGGAGTTTCCAGAAGCTTTGGTTCAATACAAGAGAGCTACAGATCATTTGTATCTGCTGGCTCCAAATTCAAAATGGCTAATGATTTTGACAACACAATTCATCCTCCTTTGATCAACATGGAGGACTCGAGACTTATTTTGGACATCATTCCACCAACGGAACTACATTTGCTACTAGGAATTGTCAATCATCTTTTCATAAATCTTTCAGAACTTTGGTCAGGAGCAAAACAATGGCCTGCTCTGTTGCACATTTAACTTCAGCCGTACCACGGGGGACAATTTGCTGAAAATGAATGTCACAAACTCTTGCAAAATGTTGATATTCTTCAAAGACTGGCTGAAAAGGCTTGTGCTTATGAAGCTCAGGGTTTCATTGAAACATTTCGCAATTTTAGAGATGTTGTTTCTTCCTGCTTTAGAAAGTCACTTGAGGGTGACTTCAAAGAAAAAATTGAAAAGTTCAAAGATTCTTTTCTCTGCCAGTTACAGTGACAAAGGCACATGCAGTTTTTTATCACATTTCCGAGTTCATTGATCAACATGGGTCTGCACTATGATTGTTCAGTGAACAAGCAACTGAAGCAATGCATTCAAAGTTTAAGACTCACTGGCAAAGATTCAAGCAAAGCCCTTCACATCCTGAGTATGGAACCCAGCTTCTACACTGTGTTGTGGAATTTAACAGCAAACATGCTTAAAAGTTAGAAGAAATATTTTCAGAAAAATGTTTAAAAGAACTTTCAGAGAATTTTGTTTCCAAGTGTTAAAAACATTGAATTCTTAACTCTGATAGAAGCAATATTTGAAACTATTGGCACAAAATTGTAAAACTATTTTAATTAATTGTGCTTGTAATATTTTGGTATCATTGCACAAGAAAATTTCACTTTTGAAGAAAATTAATGCCAATAAATAAAAATGATTTTTGACATTTTTGGTTCTTTACAGGGTGTGTTAAAGTAAAGTTTTTTTTATAGATGAGTTTAAGTAAGTTTTTTTAACGCATTTCTAAACTTTAAAAACTTGATAAAAGCAGTGGTCGAATCATTCAAAAATAATTCAAAAAGTATTTTTTGAATGGTTATATAATTCCGCATGATCACACGTCTTCCTGTGAAACACTGGATACCAGTGAAAAAGCAATATTTGGAATCTAATTGCAATATATTGTAAAACAATGAAACTTGAATATTGTGAACCGTGAGCAAATTATAAAAACAAATTATTGACAAATACTAAAAACAAAATTGGTAAGTACAATCAAAGCAGATGCAGGTAAAAAAACCTTCAACAGGATTACACATTTATTGGAATATTGAAATAAATGTTGACTATTAAAACATGGATTTATCAAATTAGTTCATGATGCTCATTAGTTTAGACATACATAGTGGGATAAACTCAATATAGATTAAGGTTGTTAGAAAGGAAAATACATACGTGGCCCTGTAAAGATGTAAACTATTCCTTATTTTGTAAAGGGTGTAGAACTAGTTTTAATTTTAATAGACCTTCTTTGATTATACAAGATCTTCTTTAGATAGTGATCAAGATAACAGTTTTCACAGTTAAAACTCTAAACTCTCAAAAAAATGTTTTTTTAATAACAACTTAGAATTCTCTGAATAAACTGATTAAACTTAAATTTTCTAAAATAAAAAGTTTTTGCTTAACTTAAAACTGCCAAACGCGTATGCAAATATCGTCATTTTGTACAAAAAATGCGGGGCCCAAATTAAAATTTAAGGATCTTTTTTTTTTTTTACAGTAAATATTGATTTTTTTCGCAAAAAACCGCAGATTTTCTGCAAAATATTTTCAGGACAGAGGTACCACTGCCCAAGGTACCCTTTTCCCCCAAGAGTAGCCCCTGCGTGTGTGTGTGTGTATATATATATATACATATATATATATATAATATATATATATATATATATATATATATATATATATATATTTAAATTATTTAAGTGCATTCTACAAATAAAGTGCTTAATGTTCTTAAATACATAGCAATAATAAATTTGTAAAAACAATTGTAAAATCTAATTTTTTTATTCAACAAGTTGTTTCGCCTTCCAAATAAACCCATTGATGGCAAAACAACATGTTGAAGAAAAAAATAAGATAAGCGTTTTTACTAATTAATACATATATATATATATATATATATATATATATATATATATAAATATATATATATATATATATATATATTTATAATCTTTGAAAGTCATTTTCTTATTATACCATACAATTTTGTTAAAATTCAATAAATAGGCAGCGTATAAACTTTTTTGAAAAAATATATATTTGTTTTTATTTCAATATATATATATATATATATATATATATATATATATATATATATATATATATATATATATATATATATATATATATATATATATATATATATATATATATATATATAATTTGATATTTTGCTGATCTATTGTGATCAGCGTCACCAGGTATAATAAAAATGTGCGCTTTGCGACTTAAAAAACAGGATAAATCAACAAAGGCAGAATCACTAAGATAAAACTGTTCTAAAATTTTGATAAAATCATTAAAACTAAGATTAAAAGATAATTTAACTAAACAACAACATATTTCTATAAGAAAATCAAAGATGAATTCGGATATTGGGATTTATCCCTTTGATAAAGGCACAGGTTTTACATTACTATACAAGAGGGATGCATGTCTTAAATTAGAAGAACAAATTAAAAATAGCAGAATTATTGATGACCCAACACCCACACTTACTACGAAATTTACAAAACAATTTAATATAAATTAAGAAAAGAGGGTTAAACACAAGTTAAACACAATGTTAAACACAACTAAGTTAAACACAACTACGTATTTTAAAATGTATTCATCAGATTGCGCACCACCTAGAATATATGGAATGATTAAAGAGCGCAAACCCAAAAAAGATTACCCAATGCGTCCTGTTGTATCAACAATCAACACACCACCTTTAGGAACCTCCAAATACCTCATTAATATTATTCAACTAACACTAAACAAAAACAAAAATAGAATTATTAATTCAAATAATTTTGTTAATGAAGCCAGACATTGGAAAATAGATCCCAATGAAGTTCAAGTTTCTTTTGATATAGTTAATTCATATCTGTCCAAACCCATTAACAAAGCTATTCCAGTTATTATTGAAATATTAAATAATGACATCAACAACTTAAAGACTCTAACAAAACATTTGCTTGTAGACATAAACCAATTATATGGCTTGGGGGCCATTTTTTATTAGATTATCTGACTTCAACATTTAATCCTATTTTGTATTTTCTCGTGCTCTTTTTAATGTTATCTTTTTAATGGTTTGTTTTTATTATAACGATTTTCTTTGTAACGATTTTTACAATAGATCAGCGTAATATCGAATAATATATATATTGAAATAAAAACAAATATATATTTTTTCAAAAACGTTTATATGCAGCCGTATTTATTGAATTTTAATAATATATATATGAGGAGCTATTCTAGGCTTTTTTGACAGCATTGACCCGATTTAGGCAAATTTTGGCCACAGCCCATATTGAGAAATTGAGAACCTTTTTCTTTCACATTCACATCAAAAAAATTTTGTTTTTCCTATTTGAGAGTTTTAATAATATTGCAATAGAATACTTTTCTTATTATTAGGTTATATAACAAAGTAAAAAAAATAATAAACTAAATTCTTAATATAAAATATTTAAATAGAAAGTAAATATATTTGCAAGTGTTTAAAAAACAAACTTACTCTTCGCACTAAATGCAGGTGGTGCTGGAGGGTTAAAAATGTGTAAAAATATAACTTCATCATTGGGCATTGATATATCATTTAAATAAACTAAAACAAAAAAATTTTAGAATATATATATATATATATATATATATATATATATATATATATATATATATATATATATATATATATATATATATATATATATATATACACATACAGGGCTTGTGATGAAGCAGGCGAGATGGCGTCACGCTTGCAAAACACGCCCATAAACAGTATTTTTAAACCTACTAGACGCGATAAAAAACGCTTGCTCAGCTTATAACGAGAGTATAAAATCACACTCGTTTAAAAGTTTGGGATGGAAAAAATAATAAGCTTTTATATGGTTTTTTTATAAAATGTTTGTAATTAATTTTTTTAGGTAATGATAAAACTTGTTGATTTATCAGTAAAACTCTGTCTTCCTTATAATTATATCCTTATACAAAGTACTTATATAAAATATAAGCATTATGTCATTTGCTTTCTGCATGTTTCTGTTTTGCTGTTTTGTCAGCATTTTTCCATTTTGCACTAATGAATGAACAAGTCGTTACAGCTATTAGTGTCAAGTCGTTACAGCTAATTTCAATAATGGAATGTTAACTATTTTAATTAAGTGCGCGTGGAAACACAATGTAAATATAAAAATGTGCAAATGGAATGGGAATAGAAAATTAGGAAATAACTTTAAGAAAGTTTAAGCGTCTGAATATTTTTAATTTTGTAAAAATGTCAAGTAAGATTCATTTGATTTATTGTTAATAATATTCCACACTTCGTTTATAATAAAAATAAATTTTCATAATGGAGATTTCTTTAAATTCATTTTTGTATATAGTATAGGTTTTTTATTAACTAGTATTTATCTTAAATTAATTAAAAACACTTCTGCTGTTTAGAATGTCCGCAATCACGGATATTCCAAAAGGAAACAAAGTAAGGTTGCCAACAATTATGAAATGGAAAGTTGAAGAGGTAATAGGCTTTAGAACTGAAATTACCAACGGAATTACATACGCTGTTGAAATATACTGCAAAGTTTATACAAGAAATAGGGAAGCAGTATTACAAGGTTGTAAAGGCTTGATACGACAAGGTGCTTTACGGTTTATCGATAGAGCAAACTTTGTGACAAACCACAAAATTCAAAGACATTTAGAAAAAGCATCTTACCTTACTGCAATAAGATGTGAGACCGAGAAACCCTCAAATGAGCGATGAGTAACCTCAACCAATGGAATAAAGATAAAATCCTCTAAGGTAATAATAATTTATTATCTTTGAAATAAAGAATTTTTATTCTTAATTACCAGATTCTAATTTCTTAAATTTGAACTGGGCTAAAGTGTCGTTTGTTGCAGGTTTGACCAGGAAGGCATGCTATTGCACATCATTATTATATTTTGTTTCGACAATTTAGCCAACAAGTATTTACACATTTGCTTGATGATAAGGTTTATGTTAATGTTAAATTATTCCAAAAATGTGGTAAAAAAACTAAACTAAATTAAAGTTAAAAAAAATGTTAATTTAAAAAAAATGTTTTTAAGGTGTAGGGGTATAGTTGAAAGAACAAATGTTGTTGATCTCAGGCAGAAAATTAATTTTGACATTGACTGGTCAAAGATGACTATCCCGGCTAAAACACGAAATGGGTAAAATTTTATTTGTATATCTGTTGTAAAGAAATATAAAATTATAACTTTTTATATAATTTCAGGAAACTAAAAACTTGCAGCTGTAAAATATGCAAAATCACAAGAACGCAGGAAAGGGTACCCAAGAAAAAATCTGGTATAAAGAGTTTTAAAACGACAGCTATTTGTCCGCGGTGTAGTTCTTATCTGACTAAAGTTAAAAGAGGACTGCATCATAAATCCAATACAACAATGCTCAGGTAGAAAACTTTTTCATAACTTTAATTATTTGACTGTGAAAGGTTGTATACCATGTTCTATAGAAAGCAAGTTTGTAAATGTAATTTTTTTTTCAGAAATAACATATCAGCTGCATCCGGATATCAAGGTATTAGAAAAACCCTTTTAATTTGCGTTACTAATAGAGAGATAAGTGAAACAAATGTTAAGAATAATAAATTAAAAATAATAATTTTAATTTAAAAAAACCTTTGTAAGCTTTTGAACCTATAACCTTTTTAACAATGTAAAGTTGTCGAAACCTTTTTCATTCAGTCTCCATAGTTTTGTAACTTATTTAGATGTCAAGGAACAAATGGCTTCTCACGATATTAAAGAAAAGCTATGTAGTGAAACTGGTAACACCGTTTCATTGAAGACAGGAGATAGTAACTGAAACTATTTACTGGATCTGAGAATACTCCAAAAACAACCAATTTTGCTCACAAAAATCTTCTTTATATTCAGAATTCTCTTTCCTTAAGTAACCATCAAATGATAAAACTTGCTAATATGATATGGTAAATTCACAATACTAATACAAATTTAATTCTGCACAATAAAATGATGCAATATTTGGAGTAAAACTTATATAAAAAAATTAATAATTACAGAGTTGTTAAAAAACGAAGAAACGCTGTAGAACCTGGACAGAAAGACTGTGTCTCTGATTTGGACAGTCATCTTCTCCCATTATTTACCGAAAAAAATATTTTATTTGAATTTAAAAACAAAGATAAAACTTAGGAGTATAAAAATATTACAGTTGCGTACTGCAATGTTACTCTTTTTATTAAACTACTCCTGGATCTTAAATGTGTTTGATTCTAAGAATCATTTGCTAAAAATTGCTGTTGACAGAGGAAGTGGTTTTATTAAATTTTGTTTAAATATAGTTAATCTCAATGAAATTTTTGAAAATTAAGGCAAAGTTGAAATAGATTACCTTAAAACAAAACCGGTAACAGCTTGCAGGACTTTATATAAAAATGGTCTAAAAAAATATTTAAAGATTCGTCAGTAAATGCTTCATTTCTTCTTCTGGTAGCTCCAGAAATCCCAGAAAGATACTTAAACATTAAAATATTATTTGAAAAATTAGATCTTGAAAAAGTTGAGACCATTGGGGTATGCGACTTAAAGCTTAGTCAAATTCTGACAGGTATATCTCCAAGTAGCAGTTCAATTCATCCCTGTTATGTATGTGAGTGAAATAGAAGAGAAACTTGGACAAATGCTCCATACAGAACTTTCGAGAGCTGTCAAAACAACTATACAAAATTCAAAGAATCTGGTTTAAAACCTAAGTGTGCACATCATTTTAAGAACTCTATAAACCCTGTATTAGTACATGGAAACCCCTCTGAATTTCTTGTAGATAGAACTGTTTTACCGGACTTCATATAATGGAGGGAACTGTCAACCATGTAATGGATAACATGGAGCGGATTTGGTCAGAAATGAATATGAAGAAGATTTACGAACAGTTGCAAATTATTAAGACTGGTCAGCATAGTGGAAAATTTAATGGAAATTCTTCTCGAAAAATTCTTAAAAAGTGGGAAGTCTTTAATGATAAGCTGCCAAATAAATTAAAGTCTTTTGAAGAATGCTTAAGGTTGTTAAATTTAGTTGTTGAGTCTCGCTTTGGATCCGGACTTGATGAAAACTTTCAAACTAATATCGAAAATCTAAAAGCCTGCTATAAAAATTTGAAGTTGGAACATGGTATTACTTTAACACCAAAATTTCATATCCTGTTCAATCATGTATCTGAATTCTGTAAAACAAAAAAAATGGGCCTTGGAGTTTATTCGGAGCAATCAGGAGAAAGTGTTCACTACCTCTTCAAAACTGCCTCGTGGAACCGGTACAAGGTGTCCGCAAATAATTCTAATTACGGACATAATTTAGTAAGGGCATTAAGTTCTTATAATGGAAAACATCTTGTTTGTCTTGGACATGTTGATCTAAATGTTAATATTTTTTAGTGATTCAATTCAAGAAGAAATAGTTTTAAATTTTATATTTGTAAATAATTGATAATTTAAAACATTCCGATTATGTGATTATCCACTCTTAAACTATGTAATATAACACAATACCATCTGTCTTATTCATTTCCAATAAATTGTCTGTAACTTTTACAATAAAATTTTGAATGAAAACATGGTGGACCAAAAAAAGGTGCAAAATAAAAGACGTGAAAAAATCTTTAAAATGCCATAAAAACTTAATAGGAGTTTTCTGATTTGGTGGACTATATACATAGTGATCAGTAAACTATACTCTTTCAGAAAACGTTGAAATTAATTTGGACACAATTCAGAAAACCTAAATTTAGTTAAGGCTAACTGTGGCAGAGCATGCCCAAATGTCAATGTAATTTTTAGTTTGACGTTAGGTAAATTAATCTCAAGAATAGCACCATTATCAGAACACCATAAAAGTTGTTAGATATCAAGTTCAGGTTTTCTTATAAGTTCAGGCATTGTTCTAATAGAACCACAATTTAGGTTATAGCTTGACTTTATATAATTATGTGCTTATTTAAAGATTTTTTTAATCAAAAAGTTAAGTTATTTTTGCTAATTTTAGGAACTATTCTTGAAAATTAAAAAAAGAAAGAAAAATAGCCAAAGTTATAAAACAAATTACAATCAAGAAGACCTAGAAACAGCTGTAAATAAAGTAAAAAACTATGGATTTACCATAAGATTCTCACCCTGTTTTAAAAATACAAATGTGCTTGTATAAAATCAGAAAACTAAGGTATTTACTGCATAGTGTTGATCAAGCCTAGAACTTTTCTAGGAAGCTGGATAGTATAATGTTCTGTAAAAAATAAAGTTGCGATTAGGCTAACAATTATCTTCTATAATGCAAAAATGTTCTACAATGATCTACAAGTAAATAATCTACAAATTTGCAACATCAGGTTGCAAACTTGCAGATAACATTTTATTAACTTGCGCAAATTAGTGTTTGAAGTAATATGTTTAACATGTTGGTTAAAAATTTGTAATACATTTGCAAACAAAGTAACTATTTTTAAAAAATTAGTAGCTTCCTTGATCTAGTGGACACTGTAGGAGCAATGTGGAGTTAATAAAGTTGAAAAATAAATTACAGTCCAGATACAATTATAAAAAAATATGGAATTACAATCAGTTTTAAAAAAAAAACAAAAAAAAACCTAAAACACAATAAAAGACAAAAAAAACCATTTGGGTTGGATATTTTTTTAAACCTTGGATTTTTTCTAATTCTGAAACAAATATGTATACTTTAGATTTAAAAAATACAAAGATTATTTTAAGACAATACTGATAAAGTGATATACAAAATAGAGGTACGAAAACAAGTCTTTTAAGAAATATCAATAACACTTAGTAACAAATTCACGCATTCTGTAGCCATGATGTTGGAGTTTATTGATACATCAAAAGGGCTTAATGCAAACTAATTTAACATTTTATTGCAAAGATTCAACTATAAAAGTTCAGCGATATATCAAAAGAATGCTTTTGATAAATTAGTGTAGTCAATTTCAAGCAAAACTGTATTTAGCTCTATTTAAATTTTTACATACACACAAGTAGTCACAAACTTAAGGTTTTGAAATAAAACAAATTTTTGAATCAGTTTTATCATTTGCAGAAGTTTTGCAACAAAAGCTTTACATCTAATAAAAAATGATAAATACTTATGTCTGACAAAATGGTATACTAAATAGAATGACAAAATGGTATACTAAATAGAAGAATGAAAACAAGTCTTTTTAAGTGTTTCTTTTTGTTTGTTTTTTATTGTTTCAAGATAGAAATCTTGACATACACATATAAAATGTAGGCGAACCAAAATTTAAAAAGAAGAGCCCCAATGAACCTTAAAACACTCAAATAAAAATAGCAAAGCAAATTAAACAATAGCATCAGCTGAACTTAATTCTTGGAATTAGGAAAAATGAGGTCAGCAATAAATTGCCAACCTCAAACTGTTAGAGCTTGGCATCAGGTTGGCAAAAAAAAATTGACACAATTTTTATTATAAAAACACAATTTTTATTAAAAATTTTGTAATTTTTTCTGATATTACTAATTTAATTTATTAACATTCAATTGTATACGTGTGTAAAAAAACACATGTATACAATTGAATGTTGGTTTTAATTCGAACTTATTAGATTCAGCATCTAATAAGTTCGGATTAAAACTTAAAGAAAGCATGTTTATAGAATGGTTAAAACCTGGTATGAACAAACAGGTCAACCATGTCCAATTGACACTTTCTGTTAGTTATTACTTTCTATGTATTTTTTTTTTTTTATTAACCTATTCTTTCGTCACTTCCTATTTGTTTTTTAGTATGACTTGTTATTCTTATAATAGTTTTTGTTGTATTTTTGTAATTAAATTAATAGTTTGTACACAGATAATTACATTTTTAATTGGTATTGAAATAATCACCTATATAGGTATTTAAACAAATTTAAAAATTAAACTTCAACTGAAGATGACTATTGATAGTCGAAACATGTATTGTTTAGAATTAATAAAATGGTTTTATTAATTAAAAAGTTTGTCTTGTTTATTAAAATGCACAGAAAATTGTTCATATTTTTAATGAGGAAAAACTTTTTATATGGGTTATGAAAGCATTTCTATATATCATTTAAGAAATAATTTTTTTAGTTTCAACAGGAAGAGTTTCAACAGTGAATTGATTGACATAATGCAATACTGTTTGTTTATATCAACATGTGTTTGTTTTAAAGGCATGGAAAGACTACAATTAAATATGGATCAATGAACATGCTTCAATAAACATGGTTCAATGAACCATTGAACATGGTTCAATGGTTAGGTTTGATCGTTACCATTAAACCATGGGCATCAGGTCATAATTTAGATATTTATATAGCTTTTTTAAGATTTGCCTACTATCAGGAGGTTGGGGTCATCAGCAAAAAGATTTTCGGATACTTAACACACATGTTTAAATCATTTATATAGATAAGAAAAGTAAGGGGACCCAGAGTTGAACCCTGAGGAATACCTATAGACGTAAAATTAGTAGTGGAAGAGATATTACCAATAGTAACACTTTGTGGATGAGGGTTAAGATATGAACTAAAACAGTTTAGAATGATTCCCCTTACACCATAAATGATATAGTTGTGGACATAGAACTTCAAGGCTGACAGTATCAAATGCTTTTAACAAATCAACAAACACTCTATCAGCAAACTGTTTTTGGTCCAAAGCCTTGCATATGGTTATAGCTATGAGTGCTTGGTTAATAGAGTATTTCCTTCCGATTGCAGACTTTATAAGCTATTTGATATATTTAAAAAACTGAATAACCTGTTATATATAAGCTTTTTAATTAATTTCCCTGTATTTGAGAGTAAGGATATAGGCCAATAGATACAATGACTTTGTTTACAGCCGCTTTTAAAAATAAAAACCACTTCAGTAACTTAAAATAAGTCAGGAAATATTGAAAAGATTGATTTATTATAATACTCAAGCTATGTTTGATTCTTGATAGCTAAGATCATTATTTTTAAAGTATTGGGTCCAGTGCTTTTTATGTATTCATGAGACAGATATAGTAATTTATTTTTTGAGAAGTAACTGTGAATATATAAAATATGAATCAGGATTTCGGTTTTTTAGATAGTGGCTGAAGTGAAATTTAGGAGGTATAACTCCTTTAGCAAGAATATCTGCAATTGAAGAAAAGTAATCATTAAATGCATTTGTAATTATTTTTTTATTAGTCTTATTATTTCAAGCCAAGAAATGTTGTCCAAAATCACTCTGAGAGTGATTTTAGGCAACATCAAAATCAGAGTCTTTTAGACTAGTGATTTTAAATTACAAAAAATACAATTTAGTGTTGATATTGTTAAAAAAAACTAATTTATGTAAATATCATTATGTGTGGCTGCATAATCTGTAAGCATATTAATGATTGAAAATAAATAAACAATTATTTAAGTAAATGTTGTTAAACAATACAACTTAAAAAATCTAATTTTTTAATTAAAAAAATTTTAAAATATGAAATTAAATTCAATCAGTCTAAAAACTTACATTTGAAAGCAAACTCGCTATTTTCGCTTTCATCGAGTGCTATAAGTATTTTACGTGAAGTACTTTTCTCCGCCATCCAGAATGATAGGCAAAACCCTGTGTTGTGTTCAAAAATATGTTATTTCTTAAATTTGATAAACTAAAACTTAAATATTTTACTCATGCATTATATTTATAATAAAAAAAAACTGAAAACGTTAAATGGCATTGATATAATATAGGCAATATAACTTGAAATAAATTGTGTAACATGTAAAAAATCAACTACGAGTAATAATTTCTACAAAACATTTTAATTTTGTTGATATGTAAAATCTAGCTAACTCAGGCTGCGCATAATTACATTGCTAATTTTGAAAGCACCCAGCTTGACGCGTTTTGTTACATTTTAAAAAACACATTACCGCAAATTGCTCAACGTGCTTATAAAATGTCATTTGTATTAATTTAGTTAGTTAGTTTCGAAGAAACACGAGTCATTAAATAAAAACTGAACCCTTACAAATTTTATCATTTTTGTATTTGCATATGAACGCGGGTCTTTAATAATTAATTTAGAGAAAAGTGAAAACAATATTTGGTCATTTATTTAATTTATCGTCATCAAGTCAGTTAATTCTGACCATTCCGTGCTTTAGGTAAATGCCAATATTTATGACTATGTTATATTAGGACATTTTATTACATTAAAAACTGTCCTACTAACTTGTATAGATTTGCCATGACCATGCCCAAATATTTGTTATAACCATAGTATTTAACTATAAAAATACCTCAAGACAATCTGTTTTATGTTTTAATCTTTTATACGTATAAAAAAAATCGACAAAATAGTTTATTAAAACAAATCATATAAATGACTTATAAAGACGTGATTAAAATCACATACGTGACCTGAAACTCCTTATATCTAAGTTTTATAAATGTCTCTTTCAAACTTCGCTGTTTGATGCCAAAATTGTTTATGAATCTCTTGTCTTTGTTTGTTTCTCCACTGTTTTATTTAGGTTAGCATCGTTGCTGACAGATTTAGAATTACTTAACAGCTTTATTATTTTACGACGTTTGCGAAAAAAAAAAAAAGTTTTAGAGGTTGTTTATTATAAAAAAATTAATTTTTCTATAACAAAATTAATATTATAAACGTTGTTTTAATAAATTATTACCAATTATTACCAATCCTAACTTGTACGTCATTAAAAAGATTTTCAATTGCAATTTTATTTTTTTTAAACATTCAACAATTTTTAATATTATTATTACTATTATTGTTATTATTACTATTATTATTATTATTACTATTATTGTTATTATTATTATTATTATTATTATCATTATTATTATTGTTGTTGTTGTTGTTGTTGTTGTTGTTGTTGTTGTTTTTGTTATCATCATCATCATTATCATCATCATCATCATCATCATCATCATCATCATCATCATCATCATCATCATCATCATCATCATCATCATTATTATTTAACAAACGTTGAGAAATAAAATCTTCATTTTTACAAAAACAAATAAAACCCAGCTTTTCACAGTGCTTCTAAGCTATTCAAATCTGGTTTGCAAATTCCATTCAAAGTTTTGAACACTGGAATCTACAAAAATTACATTCAAAGTTTTGAACACTGCAATCTACAAAAATAACGATTTCATTATTTTTAATTGTTTCTATATATTCTAATAATTTTTCGTAAAACTTATTCAGAAGAAGTTTTCCTTTTGTAAAGGAAAAAATTAAATAAAATACAATTTTGTTATGAATTTCATTTTTATTGATTATTATAAGTAAGATATGAGAAAGATATACTTGCAACAGTAACTTTATAGAAAAATAATTAATAAACAAAAGTTGTAAAATCAATATAATAACTTTTTTCATCTCATTTTTGCCAGCTTTAATTTTTTTTTCCCATTATTTTCATTTGATTGGTTTTAAATTTCCTTTATATTTATTTTAGACTTGACGTGTTATACTATTTTGAAGAAAACAAAAATCAATTTTTGTCTAATTCAAAAAGAGAATTTCCCAGAAAACTTCGAAGATGCCACATTGATTTTCATACACAAATAGTTTTTCTTATGAACTACTTCAACGTTTTACCCATTTTTCGATCTTGATTGCTAACATTGTACAACTGGCATTACATTTAAATCAACTTAAACAAAAAAAATCAACTAAATATCTTTTTAGGCGGCCAAAAAATAAGAAAATAAAAAAGTGGTCAGATATAAAATCCAATATTACAAAAGTTACAAACAAATTCGAAATTGTTGCAAAAATTTAACATTTAAGTGGATAACGTTTAAGTGGATAACGTTTAAGTGGATAACATTTAAGTGGATAACGTTTAAGTGGATAACATTTAAGTGGATAACATTTAAGTGGATAACGTTTGAAGCTTTTTTTATTGGTTTCTGTTTTTGTATTTATTATACTTTTTTGAAAAATTTTCAGGCTTTATGCTGCCTATCTTTGCTGATTTATGAAATACTGTTTAAGCATTACACAAATTGTACCTACAATGGTGCATTAGTTTTATAAAAAAAACTGAATGGCAATAATAAAAATTTGTTGCGCAAAGCTTCATTTCCTGTTGTGACCCACAAGGAAACAAACAAAGACAAAATGATGCTTCCAAAACTTTTAAATTAAAAATATTTTATTACGAACAAGCCGTTTAATTTTGCTTCATGCAAGATTATTTACTTTGTTTTTGCAAATTTAAACCTACAATTCATTGAATCCATGGTAACAGTTGATAACCATCATTGCTGATCAGCAAACTGTACGGTTGACAATGATTGGTAATGAAAATCATAATGCGTTTAATAAACTTCAGCATTAACATAAACAAAGAGTACAAGAAACTGAGAGAGTAATCAAATATTTAAAATCTAACGATAAAAAAACTAAAATGACAACAGGCTATTCATCTAAATGTCAAACCCATAATGAATCGAACAAATTTGATGATGAAGTTGCTAAAATAACCTGCCAAATGTGCCCATTGAAAGTTTTTATGCCAAAAACATTATTCATCACTAACTTCTCCATATCCACAACTACAAAAAACTTTTATCGTCTTTTTTTTTTTAATTTACAAAATTTTTTACTTTGTTTAATATTCCAATATTTTTTGAAATTTGTTGCGCAAGGTTTCAATATGATTTTTCAGTGCAAGTTTTTTTATCAAAATGAACACAAGAAAAAATCTAACTTTAAAAATAAGAACCTCGTAATCTATCGTATCAAAAACTTATGATAGATCAATGAAAACTCGAGGAGAAAAACTGTGATTTTTCAAACAAACCTGCAATATTTCTAGTCAATTGAAGCATTGCATATTCTGTCGAACTATTTCTTTTAATTCCAGATTGTCTTGTATTTATTTATTTGTATCAAGTATTTTATTTATAAAAAGATGATTATTTATAATTTATTATGATTTAATTATAAATTTTATTTTAAAGAATCCTATCAAGAATCTTTGAAAACCCAGAAGGTACAGAAATTGGAATTGAGTTATATATGCTAGTACCTCTTACTCCACCTCCCATGTCCCTCCATAAATATTGGTGCAACTTTGGCTAACTTTAGTTGATCAGAAAATATTTCTTGTTTTATTGAACAACTGAAGACCTGAAAGAGTATAGTTTTTATGATATCGTAAGAATTGATTATAACGCTACCAATTATTTGATCTGAGTTTATCGCTTTATTGTTTTTTAGCATTTTATAAGTACATTCAAACTCTTTAATGGAAAGTTCAAAGTTATTAAGTATAGAATTTACGTAAAGAATAAAATCATTTATTGTGTTAGTTATAATGGAATATTTTTTGCTAAGATTTTCATTACATTACATATCATTAGCGTACATTGCCACTATATTTACTAAATTTTATATTAAAAAATAATCTAACAGATTGTGTCCCCAACACTGTTATAGCTTTATAAATCCTCTTGACACTTCTAGTTTCCGTGGCTAGCGGTGAGTGAAGCATTTCAAAACTCAAATGATAAAAACATTTTTGAGAACGTCAATGCAGCAAGAAAGAGTTGCTGGATTAGCTACTCTGTCAAGTGAACATGATATTGCTAGAAACATTGAACTGACTATAATTAATATAGCTATGAATTAGGCTGAAGTATATTAATTTAAGACTTTTAGTATTGGTTAAAGGACTAACTCTATATATTATACCAATAGTATTTTTAATTTTTGGTTCAATGTATTTTATGTGGGAAAGCCAAGATAAGTTTTCATCTACATGGACTCCTAGGTACTTTACACATTCTTATTTTTTAATTTGTTTACTATTTATATAAAGAATGGTAATTTAAGTGACAGGTTTTCTTTCTGCGTTTTTTATAAAATAATGTATATTGAGTTTTGTCTGCGTTTATTTAGAGTTTATTTGCTCTGAACCATTTATTTACTTTTAACAGCTCAATATTCATTTCACTATATAGCTGATTAATATCACTATTGGACATAAACAAATTAATTTCATCAACATGCATAATTGAAATTAAATTTGCAGATGCATTACAGAAGTTGTTTATATATATTAAGAAAAGGAGAGGGTCGAGAATTGAACCTTGTGGCACTCCACTCAGAATATTTAATGCACCAGAATCCGGATTTATCACATATTGTTTTCGGTCAGTAAGGTAGCTTTTTATCCAAGAAAAAGTTTTGTTTGTTACACCATACTAATTTATTTTTCCTAAGAGTATAGAGTGGTCTACTGTGTTAAATGCTTTTGACAGATCTATAAAAATTCCTAGTGTAAACTTATTTTTTTCAAAACCGTAAGTTATTTGGTCAACTAATTCAGTAATGGCATGCTCCGTTAAAATATTATTTTGAAACCCAAACTGTTTAAAGTAAAAGAGACTGTTTTTTGTGAAATGGGCATAAATTCTTTTATACATAACGCGTTCGAATATTTTGGAAAAAACGGATAATACGAATATAGGTCTATAATTTGAGGTATCAGAACTATCATTGCCTTTATAGATTGGGTACACTTTAGCTACTTTTAATGTATCAGGAAATACACCTTCATTTATTGAAATTTTCATAATATGAAACAGAGGTTTGATGATATGTTTTTTATTTAAAATTACTATATTGATGGAATATCTAATTTTATCATCACTCGGCGATTTGTTTATTTTTAAAGATAAGAAAGCCTCCTCAATTTCTTTTAACGTTAGTTCACTGTCACATAATAAATTATTATTGGAAGAATTTAAATAGGTTTTGAATAAATCAATTGGAGGTACAATTTTGTTAGCTAAATTTAGACCAACTTTAGTAAAGTAATTGTTAAACTCTTTTGAGATTTGTGTTGCGCACAATTGTAATATTGAGAATATTACTATTGTGCCCAACCATTAATATTAATATTGATTTAATAGTAATATTGAGAGGAAGTAATGAACTACTTTTATTACGACCCATTATGTTACTAATTAGACTCCATGTTTTGTTTATATCAAATTTACATTCAGTAATTTTTTTACTGTAAAATTATTTTTCTTCATTTTTAAGTAAGTTTTGATAAAAATATTTATAGTTTTTAAATTTGTTTTCGTTTTTAATATTTCTATTTTTGAGAAATTTTTTATAGAGTTTTTGTTTTTTTCTTGAACATTTTACTTCAGAGTTTTTGTTTTTCCAAGGGTTAGTTAGTGTTTTTTTTTTTTTTTATTATTATTATTATTTCATAAGAAAACGTTTTATTATATATATTTAAAAATTTATTGAAAAAGGCATTGTATGCTTTGTTAGTATTTTTACATAAATAGACTTCTTTCCATTTCTATTCGTACAGTGTTTGCGAGAAGTTGTTGTTATTTAACATTGGTAGATTGCGTTTTTTTAAATTAATTGTTTTTGGACGAGTGGTCAAATTTATATCAAGGTTATTAATTTTATGTAGATAGGATATGTAGATATGATTATGTAGATATGATTATGTATATATGGATATGTAGATATGATCATGTATATATAGGATATGTAGATATGATTATGTAGATATGATTATGTAGATAGGATTATGTAGATAGGATTATGTAGATAGGATTATGTAGATAGTGGTCATTTAAGACTGTTTTAAATATTCCTGTTTCAAATGACGTTTTTAAAAAGTGGTTTAAAAGGATGTTGTCAATCGCAGTTGCAGAAATTTTTGTTATCCTTGTTGGTTTATTAGTAAATGGGTATATATTATATTTAAAAAGCATATCAAAAAACGGTTTTGTAAGAGTTTTTTTGATATGCTTTGTAAGGGTTGACATAGATTCATGTTTGAGCATTTGATTTTTAATACAATAGATGAACAATGAAAACTATAAATTTTAAGATTAATGAGAAACCAAAAATATTTAAGGCGGAGGTTCAATAAAATTTATTGCAAACTTTACTGTTTGTAATAACTTTTATTGAACTAGTTAACAGTTAACTAGGTCTCCAATCTTCTGTTAATCTCAGAAGATTTGGAGACCTAGATAACTGTTTACGTCAGTATGCTGATGCAGGCTTTCCTGAGAAATAAATAATGAATTTTAAGGTTATTAGTTTTTTTTATATATTTGTAATCTAATGAAGAACTTTTTATATAAAACTTAACATTATATTTTATTTATTTTCACTCAGAATGTTGTGAAGCCTTGTCTTATATAGGAAGATGATTGATAGAGTTGTGACTAGTACATTTAGAGAACCATTAGATCCACGGTATCACAAGCTTATCCAAGATTTTACAGAGAGTTTTGAACATTCTCAAACAGTTCAGAAGTAAGTATGATATAAACTTATAATGTTTGATGACTTTTTTTACCTAAAATATTTTTTTTATATACACTTACATATTTTAATTCTTGAATAAAAGCCTCAGTGTAACATAGAAAGTACATGCATTAAGTTCTCATCTAAGAGCTTTTATAGATATGCACTCTGTCAAGATATAATCAACAATCAACAGAAGACTTGCACCAAAAAATGAAGCTTGTTGTAAATGGGTTTAATGTATGTGTCCTTAGCTCGAAGCACGGTGAAAGAAGTAAACGAATTGCTGAAAGTTTTTCCAGCATGAGCATTTATTTATTGAGCTATATTTTATTATTATTATAAATAATCCACTATAAAAGTAGTTAGCTTCCATGAACTGGACATCTAACGATGCCCTGCTATAGTTGACTTTATTCTGGTGGAGCGGCAAAAATTATCGTATTTGTTTTTAAATTTGTTGACAGAATGTCAGGAAACAACGGACGAAGGCAAGGCATTCGATTGGGATGCAATTCTATTAGGTAAGAAGTTATGTCGATGCGAATTATTTGAAATTTCTCTTACAATGGCATGGTTGTGGATTTTGTTTCGTAAGTTTCCTGCAGGATAATTTGAAAAATAAGTAGGTGTTATATTTGGATTTAGGAACTTGACTTCATTAAAATTCTTGTAGATTTTGAAATGCTGAATCAAATCGCCTTTCATTTGTCTTTCTGAGTGTTGTTAATCCCAAATTAGCCAATCGAGATTCCAAATTCATGTTTCTTAATTGAGGAACAAGTTTAGTTGCTCTGCGCTGAATTTTTTTGAGTCTCTCAATATCTTTCTTTAAATAGGGGTTCCATACTGGAGCGCAAAATTCAAGCAGCGGACGAACATAGGTAGTATATAGTTTTAAAAACATAATAGGATTCCAGTTAATAAAAGTTCTTTTAAGAATACCAAGCACCTGGTTAGCTTTTAATACTGCATTACTTAATTGATCAGAGACCACTTAGTTTTATTGTTGAAATAAGTTCCTGGTGGCTTATCAGTATCGATATTTTCAATAGGAATAAGAGTGTTTGAAGAGTTAAGCATACCAAAAAAGTAGTCTAAAACATCATAACCATCGTAAAAGCTTATTACTTTGCATTTATTTATATTAAGTTCCACACCAAAGTTTGGACCAATGTAGTTAGAGATCAATATCTTTTTGGACTAATTCTAGATCAGATGGACTTTTGTTTCTTGCAATTAATTGAGTGTCATCAGCAGTTAACTTACAGAAATTAGATAAAAACTCAGGCATGTCATTAATAAAAATTAAAAACAAAAGTGGAGCGATAACCGAGCCCTAAGGAATAAGAAGAGGATTTACGAAGAATAAAACGTTGTTTTCCATTGCTCAAAAGATCTTTTATCCAAATAAGGATCATGTCACTGAAACCGTATCCTTTTAGTTTTAGGAGAAGAAGAATGTGTGAGACACGATCAAAAGCTTTAGTGAAGTCTAAAAGAATTAGTAGTGCAGAGCAGCAATCATTAAAAGCTTTGGTAATAATGTCAAATAATTCTAAAAGATTAGTTGTACACGAACGATTTTGAACAAATCCATGTTGATGATTGGATAATAAAACGTGTGTGTATAAATGGACTGCCATAAAGTCGCAAAGTAATTTTTCTATGGATCAGTACGACAACCAGTCGCAAAGTAAATTTTTCTGGATCAGTACGACAACCTTTCTTGTAAATGGGTAAGATTTTTACAAGCTTCCAATATAATGAAACTTGACCAAAAACTATGGAGCATTTGGATATAAGTTGGGGTGGCCTGCTGAGACTAGCTGGGCGGCTTTTTAAAACATAAGTGTATATTCCATAAATACCCTTACCCTTTGATGAAACAAGGGATGATAATAAAGCTTCAAAATTTTTGCTAGAGCTGACGTCTGGAGAACAGATTGCATTATTTCTAATACTAAACACTGGTAACCTTAGGTTATTTGTAATGGGGGAAAACGATTAGGAAAAATGAAGATTGAAACATTCTGCAATTGATTTTTTATCAACTAGTTGATTACCATCTAAAACAGTTGATTACCAGTCAAAATTAAAACAAATTACACTTTTACAAAATTTTTGACTGTTTACATATGAATAGAGCCCTTTTGGGTTGGATTTACAATTTAAGATAAGGTTATTCTTGAATTTATTGATAGCAGAAACTTTTCTCTACAAGCTTCTTTAATAGCAGGATTAAACCATTTAGGATTATATTTATTGTAACAAAATCTAGTGGTACGTTTTGGGATATATTAGTCGCACAGTTTATTGTATTTGAAACGGAAAAGTTCGAAACATTCGTCAGCTGACTTGCAGCTGACGTGCAAGTGATTTTTTTGTGTGCAACTGAGGGATGGTCCAATGTTGACTTTATCTATTCGATTTGGATCATCACAGAGCACGAGGTCAAGAATATTATTTTAAAAAGTTGGCTCAAGGACAAATTGCGTATAGAAACAGTCATTGACAAAATCAAGAAAATCATAACTTGATTGTTTATTTTTTGTAGATATGCCTCCAAAATTAGACCAAATAATATTGTTGTGATTAAAGTCACCAACAATTAAAGTGTTAGTGCATTTTCTTTTGTCGACTAATAATTTTGCACGCGTAATTGATTTGTTAATAACTATATTAGATTCTTGATTGTTGTGTGGATGACAATAGACACAGCCAATGAGTATGCGCTCTAAGCCAATAATCACCTGACACCAAACTTGTTTGCTTATTTGGTTTTTATTAAATTTGAATTCCAAAATTTGATATCATTTTCAACATAGATAGGAACTCAACCACCTCTTTGTTCTCTATTGCGTAGATATACTGAATAACTGTTTAATTGAGTCAGAGAGATTAAAATGAACCAAGTCTCTGTGACAGCAATAATATGCGGATATTCAAGCGATGCTATTTTGGCTTTAAAATCGTTCCATTTGTTGTCTAAAGAGGTTGCGTTTAAATAATAACAATTTAATGCTGATAGTGAGTAATTTGATAAATAAGATTTAGCATTAAGTGATCTATTGTTCAAGTTTAAATTTGAGTTCATGTCAGAATTATACGATGATTTTGATCCATTTGATTTCTTCAGAACGGATACCCTAATAGCCTTTTTTCCCATTTCATTTGATATATATATATATATATATATATATATATATATATATATATATATATATATATATATAAATATATATATATATATATATATATATATATATATATATATATATATATATATATATATATATATATATATATATATATATATATATATATACATGGCCTGTTTAACCACTAGGCGAACCAGGAGGTCGCCTAGGACAGCAAGTTTTCTAGGGCGGCACTAAAACTAGCTACATAAAAAATAAATATATCAAAAACATTGCAAAAATCTTTTTTAAGTCTCTTTTGAGTTAAATTTAGGAGATTTGAAAAAGTAAAACAAAATTGCCAAATAAAACAAAAGTTAAATCGCGTCAAATAAAACAAAAGAATAAACTTTGATACTTTGGTGTTATTTGACGTGTTTTTTTTTTAATACTTTTTATGCAGTATGAAATTTTGTGGTAATTATTACAGTGCAAAGATTTCGTTACTCATTTATAGAAAATTTTAGAACGTTAAACTTTATTGTGAAAATTGTTTTTACTGGCGTGTTTATTCAGAAATAGTAAGAATTTTAATTAAATATTCTATGATAGCAATTAGTAGCAAATAGTAACAAATTAACTGATTTATGTTGTGTTTTTATACTAATAGAGTGTTATCATTTATATTTATGCAGCTTTAAAAGTTTTAAAATGTAACTTTATATAATATGTAAATAATATTTTAACTTAAAGATATTAAAGAAATTTTTATTATTTTTAGCATTTTCCTTCGTTATTTCATTCCACGATGGCAGAAAGAGAAAAATTGTCCGGTGCGCAATATCGTAAACGACGGGCTGCGAACGAAGGATTTGTAACAAAATAGGTTGGTTCGCTGTTAAGGTATCTATATTCGCTGAAGAGAAATGAAAATGGCACAGATTAGTTAAACACTCAAGTTGAAGCAGTCAAGGAAGCCGATGAGATGACAGTGTCCGAAAAGTTTGAATTACATAATGTAATTCACGTAACACACAAAAAATCTTAAGCGCAAAAAATCGATAAATTTTCTGGTCTATATGTTAACTATAGCGATCCAGCTACTTGAATCGTATTTGATGATGAAAAGCGACAACTTTTGATCAAACATGGATCAAAACAAGTTGATCAGTTTGACTTTCCTAAGGACAGTATGCAAAGAAAATTTTCAAAAAACCGTTACAACCGTTGGCTTGTCAATGGATATGAATTTCGCAGACATTGGCTGCAGTATTCTGTAAGTAATGACTCTATGTATTGCTTCTGCTGCAAACTGTTTACCAGTAGCACAACAGCTGCGTCGTCTCTTTTTCCAATGGTTTATATGATTGGAAAAGCATGTCCGCAACATGTAGCATATTTTTTTTCAGTTCCTTAGGAAAACTAAACACTGAGTGTCGAATTGTAATTCTTGTGCTACAGCTAGCCATAGCTAACTTGCTACCGCCAAGTTGCAACACAAATTAGATCCGAATTTTCAACTTCTACAAAACAAATGTTATCTAAACTAACATTACTACCTACAGATTTCAATACATACAAGTCATTAATTAGCCATTCAGAATCACAAATAATACAAAACATAATATTGTACTATGGTAAATATTTTACAATATTTCGTTCAAAGTTGTGACCCCTAGACATAGTACTAAAAATTAAAAACAGCAATTTTTTTGATCAGTTGATGTGGGAGCATCAATTTACTATTGTCTGCATGAGGTAACCAAATTTTGCCCCACCCTAATGTATATATTAATAACAAGTTCCGTATGACGATTCATATTGAATTTATTACTAAAGAGTAACAGAGTTGTGGCGAGGGAAGGGGAGAAGGGATTCAAAAACTGTTGAAAATTGCGTGATACAGCTTATCGACAACCTCATATGGCATTTTTATCTTATGCTTATTAGCACACCTATGTATATAGCTAACTATATTGAAAAATATAACGCGTCATGACTGAAAAAACATCTTGAACCATATTTTAAGTTGTCTACAAATTCCTAGAAATTCCCAGACTAGATTGCTAAAGTTTTTTGATAATATTTTTAATTTGTTGTTTTTCATATGGATCTCAAAAGAAAGATTTTCTAACTATATGAGAAGTGTCTTTGCAAAAACAAGTAAATACTATGTAGTTAAATTTAGTTATCTAAATTTTAAAGAAGGTGTCAAAGAGTTTAAAGGTAAATAAACATTGGTATTTGCTTGAGATTTAATCAATCTAGATTAGTGCTAAGTTATACATTCCAAGCAATACTAAATAAACCATTCTACAAGAAAAAGAAGAAAGCTTGGAAATTAACATTCAAGATGGACAAAATTTCTGGAAAACCTTTTATTTGAGCTCTCATTTTCATTATCGTTAAAGATTTGAAAACATCTCTATCTTTTTTGGTGATCTCCATAATGGTGAACTTTATCCTCTTTGATGATCCGCTAACAAAGAAAACAGGCTTTTCAACAATTGACATTTTATTTAAGTTTCGATAACATTTTTAGTTTTAAATTGAACAACCAATTTCAAATTATAATAAATAGAATAAAAAAACTTGCTGTAAATCAAGAACTTCTTTTTTCATTTTCATTTACTTCTTTCTATTATTATGATAATTATTATTTTATATGTTTTCTTTCGGAGCCTGAAGTAACGAAAAATTTGACAAAACTCTATTTGCTGAAAAAATACGAAAACCTTAAAAATGACCCTAAAAAAGCATTTAAAATTTTTAAATGTATTGTGTTCAATAATGCACAATCTTACTAGTCAGATGAGAACAAGATTATAAGTAATTGAAATGTTTTTCATCCTTTTGCTCCTCCTATAAATCTCAAAGTTATGGTTGTTACTACAATTTCAGTTTGATCGGCAACGCAGGGTAATTGAAAGACTACATTTTCACAAACTGATCAGAAAAAGAAAAACAATAATTTTAATTATTTTTGCTTTTACAATTTTTCGTAAAGGTGCAGAGTAGCTTAGTCTTGCAAATGTGCAGAGTAACTTAATCTTGTAAAGGTAAAGAGTAACTTAGTTTTGTGAAGTTGCAGAGTTGCTTGGTTTTTTTTTTTTTTTTTGAAACAAACAAA
Organism: Hydra vulgaris; assembly: GCF_038396675.1. Lineage (NCBI taxonomy): Eukaryota > Metazoa > Cnidaria > Hydrozoa > Anthoathecata > Hydridae > Hydra > Hydra vulgaris. Next base: position 72,440,620 of record NC_088920.1, on the reverse strand, counting down.
TATGGATTTTTTGATCAAATTCTGCTCTCAAATAACATAACAAGTGCTTGAATCTAAGTAGTTGTTGCAATAGCTAATAGAAATCTGTTCATATTTTAACAACCAGTTTAAACCTGAAACTCGGTCAAAAGTGAAATGACATCATTTTTTAAAATACATTGCGATGTTCTCATGTTAAAAAAAAAACATATTTAAAACGTCTTGCTAAATCCAGCACACTTTAGTAAAACTACACACACTTTAGTAAAACTACAGCACACTTTAGTAAAACTGCAGCACACTTTAGTAAAACTGCAGCACACTTTAGTAAAATTGAATTTGTTGAAAAAAGGCAAAAAGATTTTTTAATAAGCGTTTATCAAGATACGAATGTTCTGATTCTTTTAATTGAATTAAATTTACCAAACAACGTGTCTCGTAAAAATGTTGTTTCAAATTAAAAAAAAAATTATTTTAAATTTTGTGACGAAATACTTTTCAAACCTATACTCCTCCCTGCCATTGAACGTCACATATTTCTGCACCCTTCATCCAACCTTTCTCTGCAACTTTTTTTATTTTATCAAATTTGTTTTAGTTGTACGTCAAACATAAAATTTAGAATTAATTAAAATAAACAAGTATTATTGGAATAGGTTTTACACAATAACACAAGTTTAACAACAAAAACCTGCAAAACCATTTTTAATGCATTTGTTGACCAAATGCATTAAAAATAGCTATCCCAATAATCAACCAATGTTATTAAACAACTTTGTTTTTATGCTACTGCAAGTATTGGAAATCTTGATCTAAAAAACGAGTATATTTTGGTATCAATAAGACATCAATTGTCTGAGATCAAAAAGAGACTGGTTCCAAATTCGTCAACGTTTTAAGTTTTGTTTTATTAAACCAATAAAAGCTATTAAAGTTCTTTTTAAAACATAAAAAGGAAAAATACACAGTGTTAGGAAAAATACACAGTGTTAGGTAAAATACAGAGTGTTAGGAAAAATACAGAGTGTTAAAAAGATCGCATAGAATAGCTTTTTTAAAAAAAATTTGAACTTCAACATTAAACATTTTGATCTCTGATAATAATAGTAAAAATTATAATTGAGTAATAAAAATAATTACAATAACAATTATAATAATAATTATAACATTAGTATTAACAATAATAACAATAATAACATCAATAATAATAACAAATAATAACAAATATAATAACAATAACAGCAAAAACTCCACCCTTTCCTCCTCCCACCAGAAAGGTTTCTTAAATAAATCTTTCCAATTCAAACCTACTCTCAATAAATAATCCTTCTAAATCCCTCCACCTCTTTAGCTGAAATTAAATAAAATTATGCTAACGAATATTTAATTGTTTTAAATATGTTCAAAATTTTTTAACTATAATTTTCGCCTCATTATAATTTTTAATCATATCCTCGTGTAGTCTTTTTAATACTAACAAATCCATTTACGTCTCACAACGCACAATTTTTGTTTTAACAATTACGGCGACAGTTTCAATATCGTTTTAACACTACAGTCATTTTAATTTTAAAAAAAGGAGACCTTAGGGATAAAAAAAATTACTATAGCCAGTCCAGATATTTAATAGGCATCAGTTGATGCTAATTAAATAGAAATGAATTAATTAAATTGCATGTGCTTCCTGTAATGTCAAAGTAGTTTCAATCTACGATCAATAAAGTAGTTTAAATCTATGATCAATAATAAATTATGTTTAATAATAATCTCAATAACTTTTCGATTCCAATTAATTTTAACACAAAAAACAACTTAGTCGAATTAAGTTTAGCATTTAGAGAATTTAACATTTTAAATTGATACGAGTTTTTTATTTATTTAAATGTTGTCGTAACAACCTAAATAACTAAATATAAATTTATATTTTATGTAAATATTTAAATTTTGTCGTAACAACCTTGTCTCTAAACTGTAAATAAATAACATTTTTTCTTTGACTATAAAATAAAGACTTCGAAATTTACTTCGTTTAATAACACGATCACTAAAATTTCTTTCTAAACCGTAAATGGCAACCGTATGTTAACCAATTTTTTAAAACATCTTATACATTTTACTCACTCCATTTATAGTTCTCAACCTTTTATTCAGTTAGACATATTGATAGATATTATATTTAACTATAAAAACATTTTTTCTAATATCATATGAGATTACACGCGGTATTTCGAATAAATAACATTGTTAAAGTTAACGTGAAAGTAAGGGTTGCGCTATTGAGACGAGGGGCGCTTTCTAAGCCTTCTTTTTTTTTTTTTTTTATTTATTTATTTCGTCATTAAAAAGAAATAAGCTTTTACAATGTTTTTACAACATAAAAATATAACATTAAAGTTTCGACCGGAGCCGGCAGAAGACATGGTCTTATCATCCAGCCCCGTTAATATAACTAAAAAATTCAGCCGATAAAAATGAAAAAGGAAAGTAGAAACTAAAGAGAAAACTGATTTAACAATCAATTTACTATTTGCAGAAAAAAAAGAAGAAAAAAAAAAAAATTTTAATTATTTTTTAAAATTATTATTATTTTTAATTTTCTATTTTATTCTACTTTTATTTTTATTATACACGCACACACACACACACACACACACACACACATACATGCAAATATAAGTCCGTTCATATATACATACAAAACCAAATAAATTATGTTTTATATTCCATCTACAAATGGCGTAAGTTATAATAAATATTGCATTTACAAATTGCGTTATTATTATAATATAGAATAATATCAAACATGTTTTTAAGTACCATACAATATAATTAACATGTTGCGTCAATTTATTAGATATTAATTAAATAACATTATCAAAATTTTTAATAAAAAGATAGTAATTGCTTTGTATCAAAATCAAATAAGTGTTGTTTTGTTGCACGTTTAAATTGTTGAGTTGAGGTTAAAGTTTTTATATTACTCGTTAAAACTAAGTTCCATAACCGCGGCCCTCGGCAAGATATCGAAAAATCAGCTTGTTTTAATAATGTTTTAGGTATAAAAAAGTTATTTATTGAGTATTTAGTTTCGTATTTGTGGTTTAAAGAAAAAAAGTAAGTTTGGAAAATGCTTGGTAGCAT
>NC_088920.1:72330000-72432500 GCF_038396675.1 Hydra vulgaris | reverse complement strand
ATAGGATCTTCTCGTATTATAGTTTGTATTGAATATTTTAATGTTCGTATTAAAACTTTCTACTTATGTGTTTAATAGAAACTTTTTTTAAAATAAACTAATGAAATTTAAACTAAAAATTAAAAGAAAACTTTTAAAACCACAAAAGTATTTTTTTAATGATCCTACACAATAGGGGAGGAGGTTTTTTGACATAATACAAAAGTCTATTATCACATTTCAGTCACGGTGAAGAAAAATGGGTAGAAGAAAAATAATTGCTAAAAATTGTTTAAGATCATTAAAATACATTTTATAACTCAGTGTTGAACTCAAGTAGGCCTGCAAACTACTCCAAACTTGGTACACATTTTATATCTATTTGAAGAATTATAAAAAGTGAGTAACAAATATTAAATAAATCTTTCCGAAAATAACATTTTTTGTTTAAACATCATCTTTATCATTAGCAGCAACATCATAAAAACCTTTTAAAGGTAATTTATGCCAACTTTGTTACTTAGCTATGTTTTTTTTATTAAAAGAAAAGATTTTTATAAGAATTCTATTTTCGACTTTCAGTGAATTGAAATTAACTGTATTAATATCCTAGTGTAATTTACAATTGCACACCATTCATTTTGTTTCATTTGTTCAAATAGCTAAAAGTTTAAATGTTTTGAAAGATGTACTTATTTTATTTGTAAAGAAAAAAGTCTTGTGTGTGTTTTCTTCGGGAAATTACTTAGATTTTTATTGCTTACTTAGATTTTGAAAACAAAGATTCAATAATTTTTTGTAATTCTAAAGAAAGCTTAAAGTTTCAAATATAAATCTTTTGTTGCTAAAATAAATTAAGTCCTCCAATAACAATGTAAGCAAAATGATTGTGTAAATGTGAAAATGTAAGCAATTTGATTGGTTAAATTTAGCAATTACTATTTTGCTTCTTTATGTATTAAAACTAATGTAAAAAAAATACGATATATTATTTTCTAGTTTATATATTTACGTCATTATAATAAAATAATTGTAAATGACGATTTTATAAAAATGGCGCTTGGCGATAAGATATTATGTCTTCTTCTTGCTCCAGCTATTTATTGTTTATGTATGTTTATGAAAATTGTACTTATATAAAAAGATGAAATAAACTAAAAAAAAAAAAAAACTATATAAAATACCTGTTTTTGGAAATGCGATTCCAATAAAGATTTGTCTATTTTTTTATTTACATTTTTTTTTTATCTTTTTCTAACAGTGCAATTGTGCTTAAAGACATTTACTTATATATGAATACTAGATGCAACAATAGGTCCAACAAGCTTTTTTTTTTTTGTTCTACAGTGCTTTTACACTGTAATGGACAGCTACTAGTTGTAAAAGAAAGCTTTCTATAATGGAAACTTCAATATATAATTTTTCATAACTAGTTTGAATGACTTAAGAACATATTCCATTAGAAAATAGAATTGCGTGCTACACAACAGGCATTATAATGCAGGTAAAGGTACAGTCATAACAAGTTGAATGAATCTTGTTTCTAAATTTTGGAGTAGGATATAGCTGTAGCAAGATTTTCATAGCAAATATTTCAGATTTACTCCTTGAGCTACAATCGATTTCATACCATCAACTCGATTTCAATCGATTACAATCGATTTCATCAACTTTATTGAAACGAATAGCCAGTATAAATACAAATTACTTTCCAGCGTTTTAGTAATAATTAAGCAGTATTAAAATCTAAAATCATTTAAGCATTAAAAAACTCCTACTATCTAAAACTCGGTAAGGGAAAATAAATACTGCTTACTAAAGATAAGATAAATCAGTTGTTTTTTGCAGAATGTCCTTCAATTTAAATACGCTGCTTAACAAGTTTAGAAAGTTCTGTAGTTTTGGAAACTATTTACCTCAAAAGTGCTTTTCTTATTAAGAAATGTTTTTCTTAAATAAAATAAATACTTTTTGTTTTAAGAAATAAATCTCCCACCCCGCAATTTATTTCTTAAAACAAGAAACTTGTTTTTTGGTTTAAGAAATAACTTTCTTACCTATGGACAAAGGGCTAACGATTTGGCCCAATAACTTACTGCAATGACAGACTCTTTCTAATTTTTGCCGTGCAAGATATCATTTTCTTCACGTCTGGTATCCTGTTGCATAATTTTCTCACGTCATCCTATTGCATAATTTTCGTTTATTGGCATTAACTTGTCAGCCTTCAGCTGTTGATAATGCAGATTTAAAAGCAGTACTTATCTTGGAGCATTTATTGTTCCAAAACAAACAGTCAGGAAAACAAAGTAAAGAAGCCTAATGTCAACTCCACACGAGTCGTCTCGAACGTGCTGAACCGTATTTATGTTTCTAAACTTTTAATATAGTTTCTTTTGGTTCAATTTTCAAGCAATTTTATGGGAAAGTTAATATGACTTTTTATTTATTTTGTGTGGGTGTGTGTATGTGTGTGTGTGTGTGGTGTCCCCTTTATTGAATAAACTGGTAAAAAAAAATATTTATAAAATCATTTTAAATGATAAATTTCAAAACATTGAAAGTTTTTTTTAAAACTTCCACCAATCAACCCTAGTTGACACAGTTGTTTTTAAAACGTCTACACGACGTCTTATAGACGTTTAATGTTGTTTTGTTCAACGTCCTTAAGACGTCCAACACGCGTTCTGTCCCTAATTTACCCGATTTCGTTATCAAATCGACAATACAAATGCAACCTAAATGTATCTTATTTTTCCTAACTTAAAATTTTATAATAAAACTAAAAATTAAATTATTTTCTAAAAAACTTATATACGCCTAAATAAGCGCTAATAAGTTACTTTTTACCTTGTTAAAAAGAAAAATTTAGTTTTATTATTTCAAGGAATATTTTTTTAGACAAGGTGATTGAGTATCACTTAACAAATTTTTTATAGATTTTTATATTATGATTTATTATATCCTTTTTTTATTTATTTACACTTTTGCACATTAAAAAAAAGTTTACAGTCGTTACTTATAAAAAAATAAATACACGACCGGGGCTAGAACAAGACAAATTTAGTCTTATCACCAAGCTCCAAAAATGCGTCATTATTAGATAAAAAATAGTTTAACGATAAAATATACTTTTGATGTTTATATCTCTGAATTAATAATATAAAAGAAAATGTAAATATATCGCTTAGCGTTTAAAATTTATAGTTTTTTAAAGAATAAGGTTTATTTTTGTTTTGTAAAATAAAAGAAACAAAATTTAATAAAATATTAAAATGAAAAAAATAACATTTAAGAATTGGTTTGAAAAAATAAGAATATATGTTTTATATAAAACACATTTTATTGTTAGAGCTAATAGATTTTTATTAAAATTTTATTAGCTCTAATTAATCTTTCTATTAATTGATTTAATTAAATTTATAATACTTTTTATTGCCAATTCAGTGAAAGCAAATAAACAGTAAAAAGTAAAAGTAAAGGATTAATAAAAACGCAAAAATCAAAATAAATTTCTCAAAAAGTAGTTTATCATTTAAAATGATAAAATGTATGTTTATATGTTGATTAATAATCTAATTAATTAATTAACTATTAATTATTGATTTCTAATTTAAAGAAGCTTTATTAGAAGAAAAACCTATTAGGGTGTATGTGATTGATTTTTTTCAAAAATTAAATTAAATAAGATTGGTAATACATTTTTATCAAGTTTGAAAATGAAAATAAGAACATGATAGAGGTTTAGTTTATATACATTTAGAATATTGAGTTCATTAAACAGTGTTTGTGTTTGTGTGAGAAACGATCTATGTTTGAAACTATCCATATAGCCTGTTTGCTAAGCAATTTTTAAATTGTTTAATAATTTAAATTAGCTGTATATAAGTATATTAAAGTATTATTTATATACAATGTATCTAAAATAGTTTGATTTAAATTAATTTTTATCTTTGCTCACAAAACTAAGGAGATCAATTAACGGCAGCAATTAACGGCAGCAATTAACGGCAGCAATTAACGGCAGCAATTAAGTACTTTTATAGCTGCCCAAATTAAAAATATTCGAAGTTGCGAGATAAAAATGATTGTTGTTATCCTTAACAAGTCAAGCGTCGTAGACAATAAAAAGCTTGTTTAGGATTTTTTTTTTTTTTTTTAGCAACGGGATTGGAAGATGCTATTGGTATCGTACGTGTTGCCCACCTCAAAATGAGCAAAAACAAAGTAAATTTGTCAAACTCAAACATTATCCAGGTTTTAATGCTACGTATTTGCATCCCCATCCAGAGCTCTAACTGGCTACGGTAGCCGCACAGCTGCTCCTAACTCAGGAATCTCACTGCGAACTAGACGTCCTTGAACAAAAACTAACGCAAAAATAAAACCCATCCAGCTCAACGCTTCTACCATTCCACCTAGCTACTTAAGTTACTGGGTAAACAACCCATGCTCACTCAATAATGACAAACCAAGAGCTTTTGGCTAGACTATCAACTCTGCCTAAATCCAGTTGGCCACACGTCTTATTTTTTGCGGAAACTTAGTTCATAGATCTATCAGACGTTGCCATTCTCGGCTGACAACCAAACCGCAAAGACAGAGAAAATAGAGGCGGCGGAGTTGCCATTTACACAAAAGACGATTTCATAGTCAACGAAGTTAGTACTACTCAGCTCAACTCGATATCAATTGAGCAAATCTAGAAAAAAATAAAACTTGGTTGAGAATCATTTCTCCTCGGCTGCTTGTATCGTCTATACAACCTTTATGATCAAGTTTTTGCTCAGTGTAACACGAGCCTACTATAATTGTCATTCAAACTATATTATTGTTTCGCAACGGATCAAATAAGTAAGGATAGCAATAATAGATCATCTTATAACTGAAAGTATCCCACGATCAACAGTGCAACGAATTTTAGTCTTAAGCAAGCCAAGCAATGCATTCTTTGAAGTATACTTTTGCATCAATGGCATTATTGCAAACAAAGGCTTTGGTTTACCAAATCTACTGATAGCAATCCATACTAAAACTTTCGCTTGAAACTTTGATTTAAACTTGAGTTTAATATTGTTTTCAGTTTTGTCTTTATCTTGACTATAAAATCCATCATTTCCTGGTGTGTTTTGGCTGCTCAATGTAAAATAGGACTCGTAATCCATGATAATTTCAAACTCATTTGACGGTCGGAAAAAAGTTTTCGAAAGTTTCAACAGTCGTTGTTTTTGTTTAATTATTTGAATTTCAGAGCTTTCTAGTGCTTTCTAGAAATATTTGAAATATTTAAGTCCATGCATGTTAAAAATTTTATAAACATAGTTTCTATGAATTCCATATTTTAATGCAAGTTTTCTTTGGGAGATTCCAACTTTATTTTCAGCCTTGTTAATAAGTGAAGTAATTTTGTTCGCGAGTTTCTAACGTTCAAATTTTGTGCAAATTTTGTGTAGCCTAGAGTTATCCCATCGATTACAGCCACTCCGCAGATTCTGCCTAATATAAGCTGCTTGGCAATTCTGCTATATGGTAATTTCAATTTTAGCCAAAAATCTTAACAGTGGCATTGGAATTGTTGCTTACGTAAGAGATGAGCTTCAAGACAACATCAGGTGCCTTGATAAATTTTACATAACTCAGCTTGTCGATTGCCAACGCACTGTAGTAGTCGACACGTTGAGCCCACTAGCACATTTGATCTGGTCATAAAAACTGAGCCAGACAGTGCTACTTTTATCGAACAAGGTGACTCTCTCGGCAACACTCAAATAGGCCAAGCACACTGCTTCATTGAAGGTCATCTCGTTGTTGTAGACCTCAACAATTTGCTTACTTTAACAGCTACAACCTTGACTTATTTTGAACCAAACAAATTACGCAGCAATATCCACGCACGTTGCAGTAGCCGATTGGGAAACAGAATTCACTGGTCCAAATGCAAAAGATAACTATCAGCGTCTTTTAAACGTGTATAATAAAGCAATCAAGCTACACATCCCATCAACTACTACTCTCTTCAATGAGAAACAAAAGCAATGGGTAACACTAGATTTTGTTAAGGCTGTCAAGGCTGAACGCCCCTCTTGGGCCAAGTATATTAATGCAGGTCACTATTCACGCACTAGTTACTCAAAGAATCGCATCGCACCGCATACAAAAACGTTACTAAAACGATGAGATCTGCCAGGCACAATTACAAAGAGAAACTCACAAGGGAGTTCGAACAAAACCCTAAATGCTTACTTGCACATGAACAAAGCTAACAGAGCGGCAGCAACACTAATACATTGCTATAAATAGCTCAGGGTTTGGCACAGGATTTGGGGGCCCGAGCATCTTTCAGTTTGGGGACCTACCGTCTTACTCCGAAAAAAAAAAACCTGTCCAAATTTTTTTTATTATATTACTGGTATATAAATATAAATAAAAAGTCCAGATTTTGAGAGGTCACTTGTTTGTTCTTGTCCCATAGTTGAGCGCAATCTTGATCAGTTTTAATTTCCTAAATGAACGCTGACTTAAGGCCACATTCACAGGAATTGAAGCAAAAATACTCAATGCAAATCACTAAATAGTAATTTCTAAATAGTTACCCAAGTATAGATGATATCTGTAGTAGGGTAGTGGCGAATGTTTTTTACAGCAATAAATAAACCTATATTTGAAATTTTTAAGTCTTCGATTAAAAAAGGAGTTGTACCAGTCAAGCTTAAAGAAGCTAAAGTAGAACCAATATTTAAAACAAGTGAAACATACTTAGTTAATAACTATAGACCTCGGTACTCGCTACCTTTTCTAAGCTTCTCGAAAGAGTAAACTATAACAGATTGTATGAGTATTTAATCCAAAATAAAATTCTAAATAAAAAGTAATTCGGTTTCCAAAAACAATATTCAACTGAACACGCAATCCTAGTTCTAGTTAACAATATATGTGATTCTTTTGGTAAAAAACAGTTTGTTCTAGGCATCTTTATAGACTTGTCAAAAGCGTTTGATACTGTAAATCATAATATCTTACTTAAAAAAATGGAAAGCTATGGGATAAAAAACATAACCCTTGACTGGTTCAATAACTAATATCTAAGCAACAGACAAAAATGTGTTTTTTTTAGATAATTATAAACACTCAAAACTATTAAGAGTCGAGTTCGGTGTCTCCCAAGGTTCCATTCTTGGACCTCTTCTGTTTCTTCTATATATTAACGACCTCACAAAAGCCTCGGATAAACTTAATGTAATTATGTTTGCGATGACACAAACTTATTTTATTCCTCGAAATCAATCAAAGACCTTTATGAATGTATGAACAGATAAGAGCCCATATAAGTACAATAAACACCAAAGTTTCAAAAAATATTGGGATACTCTACAAAGTTATGTCTATGTTGTCCCAACATAATCTTAAATCGCCTTACTTTTCTTACATCCAAATTATCTTACGTACGCTAATATTACATGGAAAAGTACACACAAATCCAAACTGAGTACTATTTATATAAGTCATAAGCATGCATTAAGATTAGTTTATAACAAAGATAAACTCAACCATTCGGAACCCTCACTAAAAACCTTGAATGCACTAAATGTTTACTAAATGAACATCTACCAAAATGTACTATTCATGCTTAAATACACACTTGGACTAGTCCCATCGCATTTTTTAGATAACTTCTTTCAAGTTAACTCTAATAGATATATAACAAGAACGACAGGCAATTTCACACTGCCTAAAAGAACAACAAAGTTCTCACGGTTTTCTATTTCCTACCGGGGTCCGTACCTATATAACAAAATAATATCAAAAAACGTAGAACTTAAAGTATTAAATAATCCAGTCAACTTGAAAAATAAATTAAAATACCTCATACTTAATATCAACAATTATATTGACATGTATTAAACTTAACAACAAAATTTATACTAAAATATTTATGTGTATCACTGACTGTATACTGTTTAATCACTTTTGACTATATATAAATATGAAATAGACTTTATTTAACCATTTAAAGAGGTACTCGATGATAAGTCTTTATAGACTTCAACGAGTTTTCCTTTACAACAACGTGTATATATATGAAGTAACAAAAAAATTTCTCGTCTTTTCTTTTTTTTTTCTTTCTAATTTTTATTCTTTTATTTTTTAAAAATACTGATAGTTTTTATGATAAGAAACACTATTAGTTTACGTTATACTTAGTTAGACTTGTTAAACCACTTTTTATTATGATGTTATACGTGGTAATATTATGTTAAATTTTTTATTTTTTTATTTTTAACGTTGCATTATATTATGTCATGTAGTTGTAATGTAACGATGTGTAAATTTTTTTAAGTTGTAAAAAAAAAAAAAAAAAAAAAGTTTCATTTCAGAAATTTTGTCAAATGGGGCAAGAGGATTCTTTCCAAAAGTTTGCGGTATGAATTTGTTTTATGTGAAGCGATTTTTCAGTAAGTTCATTTTCTAAAATAAGATTTGATCATGTGATAACTTTTTCCTCAAAATTCAAGATAAGCATATAGATAAGATTTAAACAAAAGCTCTTCCAGACAAGGTTTAGGGATTGTCTATAAATTACGCAGCGCTAAATATATTTCAATAAAAGAAGTATATGATCTTAAGCTCTTTTTTGCGAGAATTTTCATTAAACTTAATGAGCTATTTTGATTTTTTTATATAACTTGAAGCTCTTGATGGGAAAAAAAAAGAAGGAAAAAAAACCCGGAATGTTATTTCCGCTGTTGGGGGCCCCCATAGGGTCTGGAGCCCCAAGCAGTTTGCTCGGGTGACTCACCCTCTGCACGGCCCTGTAACAGCTAATGGCAAATCACTACCGATATCGGCACTATATGCTCATTGTTGAATAGCTTTTTTCAAGTGGGTTTTTTTTGGAGGCCGAAGGTCTATTGCCAGCCTTTGAAAATCTTACTGAAGCAATTTGTGTCGTCAACACAAATTGCTTCAGTAAGATTTTCGTTAACTTTTTTATCAATATAGTGTCTCAACAAACTTGATGAAAGAAAATCAACCGGTTACAACGATTTACATCCACGTGTCCTTAGTAAATGTGCAGCTACCTTCACCAAACCATTTTCGCTTATCTACAAGTACTCATTCGCGACTGGTGTAGTACCCGACTTGTGGAGAAAATTGAATATAACGCCTACTTTCAAAAATTAAAACTAAGTCCATCAAAATACCAGTCTATCTCGCTGATATCCATTCCATGCAAAGTGGCGGAAAGTATTTTTCAAACAAGCATAATGGAACACTGCGTTACTAATTGCTTAAATACTCCAAAGCAGCATGCCTTTGTTCATCGCAAGGGTTGCGTCTCAACCTGTTAGAAACTTGGAACATCATGACATCATATACACAGACTTTGTAAAGGCGTTTGACAAAGTGTCGTATAATTACGGTATTCAAAGCACGCTCGTAGAGTGGATCTCAGCTAGGTTACGCAACCAAAGTCAACGAGTGTTCATCAACGGCATCATATCTGAATGGCAAGTAAAATTATGGTATTGTTAAAAATAATTCGGACAGCTCCACTCTCCAAGATGACAATGATAAAGCAAAGCAATGGTCACATTTTTTGCTAATGCATCTCAACGTTAAGGAATAAAAAGTAATGCGTGTTGGCAGCGCATATTACAAGTCGACTCACGAACACTAAATGGCAAACGTCTAACGTTCTTTCTTTGAGTTTGTTGTGCAAGCCGCATTTAAAGTCTGACATTGCCATCCTTGAGCAACAAAAACAATATCATCTATTAAACACCTGTCCTATGAAAATTGACTCCATCAGCTCGGTCTAACAACACTTGAAGAACGCCGTAAAAGAACAGACCTTATCAAGAAATTTAGAATCACGCGTCAACAAGAATTTGTTAGTTTTTTCGTCCCGCAAAAACTTTCAAACAGTAAAGACAAGTATATTTTGAAAGGATATAGAGGATTGAGAACCAAGTATATTTTGAGAGGATATAGAGGATTGAGAACCAAGTATATTTTGAGAGGATATAGAGGATTGAGAACCAAGTATATTTTGAGATTAACCATAAACTAGAACGCCAGCTAGTAAGAAATTGTGAAAAACTTTTTTTCAAATAAAGTTGTTTTCCCATAGAATGCGCTTTCGTAAGCAGTGGTCAAGCAAGAATGAGTTTTGGTTAATGGAACTGGAGGCGATAGTTCCTATGAGCAGCGACCATGCTAATATTAGTAGAAAAAAGATTGAGTTGCAACCTTACAACAATGGGAGAGAAAACCACTCTTGATAAATAAAGCAGGTCCAACTACGTTTACAGTGCATTTTCGGACCTTGTCTAAAAGGGAAGAGCATGATTAGAAGAATCAGTCCAAATATGGCAGCAGTATTCCATGCAGAGACAAAAAAGAGATTTGTAGAGATAAAGAATGGAATCAGGAGTAAAATAATGAAGCAACTTTAGCAGATGCTACCCAGCAAACATACTATAGCGAAATTTCAGCAGACCTATATAGACATTTTGAGCGTGCCACTTCTAGGTTTAAGCCTAGAGGCTGCTGAAAGTGGCTAGCAGATAACTAGTCACTGTATCACATGTTGGAAATTTATCGTTGGCCACTTATGGCGGCAGGCACTAATGGTCCACTAAGTAACCAATGAGCAAAATTTCAATGAACCGCTAAAAATGTCTATATATGGGTCCATTCAAAATCCACTGCAATAATGTTTTCTGAGTAACTTTGCAATTGATTGTTTATATGGTTTCAATGAGAGATCAGTAAAAAATCACTTTCCAAAAAGACATAGAGAAGAAGATTCAGGGAGACGATTATCATTTTATAGGAATAAAATTTTTTTAAATTCCTTTCATTAGTATAGGAATGTCGACAATAGTTTTGTGCAGTAAATAACTGTTGTTGCAGTTAAAATTCTTAGGCCACTGAAAGCCCCAATCTGTTTCAGACTTGAGATCAAATTCAAGATTGGCTGTTTGTTCTAAGCAATCGAAACCTTGAGAAGTTACTGAAAAGGAAAAAGAGTGTTGAACAGTTGACAAATAAAATTCCGAATAGTTGCCAAATGCATTAGTTCTTTCTTCTCCGCTTCCATATAATGCACAATAGAATCTTTTAGTCACAGCAGTTAGCAAGCCAGTCGTAGAACGAGAAGATTGAAAACCATACTGATTGTTATACGGTAAGTTTTTTGACTCAAGAAAGAATGTTTGAAATTTATTAATCAAATACTCATAGAACTAGCTAATAATAGAAAAAGAAGAAAAATTTTGTGATAAAGTTCAACTTTTTTTGTGGAATGGATGAGAGTAGCGAGGCCACAGCTGTTATGGCTATTTTAAAGCAGGAGACCCCTTTTTAGTCATTAGTCGGAATTAAACAGAGGCCTTAACCCCGCCCCCTCTCTCTTTTATCATTCATTTAGGACGGTCCTAACCAGGAAAAAAAAGTTAAAACTTTCATATTTTTAAACATAAAAAATGAATTTGGACAATCCTTTCAATCTACATCCCGCTCGATTTATATTTATTTAAACGTTTAAAAGATTTAAAATTCATTAATTTATGACAGAGTAGTAAACCAAATTTCAATTTAAAATTAATTAATTAAAAAAAATATTGGAGAAAAATATATTTTTTTAAAAAATATAGTTAGGTAACCAACTAATAAAAGTGTTGACATTTTGTCCTAAAGACATTTATAAAAAAATATTATGGCAGCTTCATTGCTTTACTTATATGGTTATTTCGATTCTATAATGTTTTTAAATTTTGAGTTTAACGTATTGGATTTTGTTATGAAAAAATTATAGGTTTTGCTTTCAAAATAAATCGAATCAATCAACAATGAACTTGTTTACGAAATAAACTCTTTCATAAAAAGAGTTCACACTTGTATGATTAGTTGTAATTGAAAAGACTTGTTCACACTTGTTTAATTATGATTTAAAACTAAACAAATTTTGTACAAAAATTGAATAACTCTGTAGCGAGCGATTCAAGGTTTTAGACATCAATTTAACTTTTCTTAAGCGCAAATTTTATTTTTAACCCGCCACCCACTGTTTTTTAATCTTTTTTTTAACTATAGAAAAACTTTTTTATTTAAAAAATTTCTTGTTGTTGTCAGTAGGGACGTGAAGGGTAGATTTTTATATAGTGGTTAGAGTTCTGTCTCAAAACCATAAGGTATTAACTTTTTGGTTTTGAGACAGAGCCGAAAGCCAGTTAAACCACGTTTGTAAAACAGTAGGTATGAACTTTTTGGTTCAATGATCTTCCACTTTGCTCTGAAAAATGTTGTTCTAAGAAGACCACTAGGTCTTCTTGGAACACCTCAATAAATAAAGAAAAAAATATTGTACTGCGATAGAATTACGTGAGTGTTAAACGGTTATATAAATTTACTAATACAATAAGAGACGTCTTGCGGATATAAAAGAAGTCTTACGGATATAAAAATATGTTGATAAGTCTAAGCAATCACACGCAATTTTAAAACTACCTATTTTGAAAAACAGTTAAAGATTTATGTATTTAATGTTTCCGCAATTATAAAAACAAAAAATAGTGCAAAAAACCATCAACAATTTATAAAAAAATAACATCGTTTGAAAATAATTCAAGAAATTGCAAAATATCTAAAGAAAATTTTTATGGTTTGTTAGGTGTAAAGTTGATTGCATTAATGACATAATCACTGAAATCAAGGTGTAAGAGAGTATTTGTTGCTCTTCTGTATTTTTTTTTTGGCTAAAATTTTGCCTCTTAAATTCAATGACTTTAACAATAGGGTTTATGTTAGGAAAAGGCTAAAGCCTTTTCCTGAAATAAACCCTTTTGTTAAAGTCATTGAATTATAACATGTTAATTTATCAATAGTTTAGCACAGATTTAGCTATAAAATACAATGGATAAAGAAATACATATTGTCTAACAATGTCAAAACAATAATCCTTGAACTATAAGCAATCTGCTTCATATCCTGAAGTGTCACCTTGTCTAGTAAGGGTAGGTTAAGCACCTTTGAAAAAAATAAATAAAACTGAACTATAGATAGATATATTGATATATAATCTTTTTCGTCAATATAAAATTTTTTACAAAATTGTTAACGTAGCAAATTGACTGGAGCAAGTAGAAGACGATGGTCTTATCATCTTGCCCAGTTAACTTCAATTATATTTTACAATCAATATCAATTAAATATAAGATTAACACAAATTATAAAATATTTGTAGCATATAAATATAAATATATATTTAAATATATATAAATATAAAAACTCGCATAACTAAAATAGCCAAGTAAATGTATCTTTTTAAATATAAATACAATTAAATGCATTTTTATAAACATAACCATAAACATTTGCATCTATTGTGTAAATGAAACAAAAATTTCAAGACGTGTAAAAGTTTTTTAAAACTAAGAAATTGTTTCAGTAATGTTGAGATTAAGTAACTGTTGTTAAATAACGCATTTAAAATGTTGAAAAGAGTTTATCGTTTTAACCTCATTTGGGAGAAATGAGTTCCACAATTGCGTTCTTTTTCTAGATATTGAGAATTGGGATTGACTCAAAGACATTTTTGGAATATAGTAGTTCTGCTTAGAATGTTTTGTTTCGTATTTATGATCAATAAGTTGGAAGTAATTATGGAATATTTTTAGGACCAAATTTTTTAATTTAAACATAAACTGAAGGACGCTATAGATATCATGTTCATAAATATTAAGAACTCTTGTTCTTTTCATTATTTTTTTTAGCACTAGTATATCCATTTTTGAATATGCAGCATGCTTGCTTTTGTTTTTTATAGACTAAGACTAGTTTTGATTAGTAAGTGCTTGCCCAGGCAACATTGCAGTAGCTAATGTAGCTATGAACAAATGCAAAGTGTTAACTTTTTAGACATACTTTATTTAAAATACACTTAGTTTTATGCATAATCTCAATGCTTTTAGATATTTTATTTTCTAACAACTTGGTATGCTCTTTCCAGCTAATATGTTCATCTAGAATGACTCCTAGAAACTTCACAAAAAATGCTCTTTTAAAATTTGTTTTGTCAACTAAAATATGTGGAAGTTTTAATGGTAATGTGTCTGACTTTGATGGTTTTGTGAAAAAATGTATTTGCTTTTTCGAATATTCAAGGAAAGTTTGTTGGCCTTAAACCAATCGATTAGCTTTTCAAGCTCCTGATTTACTGTGTTAAAAATAAATAATACGGATTACAAATTTTTTATCTTTTCTAGGTCTTTTCTATCCTTTTTTTTTATTTTTATCTTAATTTTTAATCGCTTGGCTTTTTCTAAAAACTAACTTCAAAATTTATTTGAAAAATTATTGAGGGGGGAGCAAAGGCCCCTGTTGCTTCCTTCCCCCCTCCTTCCCCCTCGTTGCTACGGGCCTGGTTTAGTAGTTATGCAAACCCAAAATTAAAAACAACTATTCAAAATTTAGTTCTTAGATAAATATATTATTAAAAAGATCGGTTGCTATGGGCGTAGCTAAGTAAATTTCATAACTCCATCAATAAACTTCAATCCAATCCAATAAACTCCAATCAATCTCCAATCCAATAAACTCCAATCAATAAAATTAATTTTTTAACTATTTTTTGGTATTAAAACCATATCATGTTATATATGGTTGAAGAGCCAGTTAAATTTTATAAAAAGTTAGCCAATAAAATGAAAATTAAGTTTTTAATGGAAATTGCTAATTTTTTACCATATAACCACCTTAATATAGACAAGAAAAAGCAAAGGACCTAGAGTAGATCCCTGGGGAACACCACAAGTAATGGTTTCAAGGGAAGTGTAAGTTTTATTGTAATATAAAGCTTGTTTCCGATTGTTTATATTTGTTTAGCAACTAAACCATTTTAGATTTTTTTTAATACTATAATTACTAAGTTTGTGTAGAAGGATCTCGTGATCCACTCTATCGAATGCCTTGACAAATCGATAAATACTCCAAGTGTATATTGATTTTTGTCAAACCCATTCAAAATTTCGTTAATTAACTTTATTACTGCATGTTCAGTTAAATTGTCTTTTTTAAATCCGTATTGGTTATTAAAAAGGATATTGTGATTTTGGAGGTATGAAAAAAGTCTGTTGTACAATATGGGCTCTAGCACTTTCGAGAAGCATGAAAGTATGGAGATAGGCCTATAGTTTGATATAATAAAGTTCTCCGCTTTTATATATTGGTACTACGCGTGCTAATTTAAAGTGTTCAGGAAAAACTCCACTTTTTAATGAGAGATTAAAGATACATAATCAAACTATCAAATACAAAGAAACAACTTTGATGAGAAATAATTTAGCGGTACATTATTTATATATATTTATAAAATAAAGAATTTTTAAGTTAGGAACTAATGTTTAAGATAGTTGTATAAAATAATAATTTTATATTTTATCACATTTTCTTACTATTCAACTTTTTCTCTTCTCTTTATAACGTCATTAAATAAATTAAAAAGTTTAAAAATTATACACACGCTTACTGTTAGTAAAGTTTTACTGATGATTCACCAAGTTTTGTACCGTGTATATTTATTTATTTGTTGAGTGCTCAACTTACACCACACTATTGCTCAGCATACCCCGCTGAGACAGGTTGAGCAGCGTGGTAAACTTTAGACAATATCTTCTCAATAAAATCAAAAACTATACTCTTTTTTTAACAAATTTTTAGCAGGTTAAATTATCTTTCAAATATTGTATAAAATATGTTAATCCGGCGCACCGTTCATGAGATCTGGTCAGATCTGGTCATGAGATTTAATAAAAATGGCTCAACTAGCTCCGTTCTACTTGCTCTAAAATCATGAAGAGTAAAAAAAGAATTGAAAACGGTCTTTCATTTTTATTTTTTGTTCTTTGTTTTACATTTATTGTTTATTTTCATACAAAATATAAAAAAGTGAATAAAAACAAAAAATAAAAAATACGGAAACCCAAAAAAGGTCATTAGGTCCGAAGTGAACCGCTAGGAATTAAAAATAAACTTTTTTAACATTTTGGGTGGTCGATGGTGGGTTGTTATGGTGTTTGGGGTGCTTTTAACTATCCAATGATTGGCAAGTTATTAGAAGTTGATTCCAGTGAATATATGTGATGTCTATAGCTTTTAAGTATTTTTTTTTTTTTCTTCTTTTTTTTTTTCTTTGTATACTTTTTAACTAATAGAGTTATGGAAACTTCGTCAGATTTTCATATTTTATAAATTCCACCGAAAAATAAAAACCCTTACGGGCCAGCTGGTTTATAACTTTTATAACTTTATTAATAACTTTTTAGATTTTCAGAAAAAACTTCACATTTTAAAGATAAATTAAGAAAATTTAAAGATGGTAGCTTTTTACTTTTTCAATTTTATTGATTCAATAACGACATAACTATCCACGCCATCAAAACCTGAACTTAAAAAAAACTAAATTTAAAAGTCATTTTTTTTAAGAACCAGGCACCCGTGGTTTGATTAAAATTGTGATTAAAATTGATTGAATTTTTTATATATTGCTCCTAATATAGAGAAAACCAGTTAGGGAAAAAAAAATTCTTATTCAAAGTACATATTTTTAAGAGAAGATTTTTAGGACGTAATTTTTATGAGATATTTTTTAGACGCAAAAATGAAGGATTTGAATTGGTTTTCGCTTGAATTGGTTGCTGAACGATAAAATTTTGAATCTTCCAAATTTAGCATTTAGTATTCTTCCAAATTTAACATTTAACGTAGTTAGACTAAGATTTTTTATAAAAATCTTTTTGAACAATCTAAACAAATTAATCACTAAACTAATTATACTTATGCAATAATCTATATTAATAATGGCAACAATGTATTTCAAACTTGTGTACATTTTTGTGAATAGTAAGAACCGTATCATAAACAATGCTTTAAATAACACCTAATAATAGTTTATATAATTGTTTTTAGGTAATGCGACCTTACGATAGAAATGTTTGGAAAGATAAAAACTTATATCAAATAGGCTTTAAAAAAAGTTTTAAAAAGGATGAAAAAATATGTGCTTTTGACAGGTATATCTTTGGTGCTGCATGGAGTTCTCAAAAACATGCTTTCATCCATTTCTTCATAAACATGCAGTCTTATCAATGTCAAAGCAATGCAATGAAGTTTTTTCAGTCAGTGCAATGCTGTATTTTGCTCATTTAAATCAAGGAACTGGTTTATCCAATGATGATGAAAACTACAATCTAACGAATTCAAACGAACCATTTAAAAGCAGTAAGAGTGCATTCAAAGTTTATCAGAAAAGTCCAATAAAATATAGATTATAAAGGAACTTCAAAACTTAATCTGAAAGATACTACTAAAGATCAATTAAAACGTGCTTAGAAAACTTATTAAAGTTATGATATGCAAAGTTATCAAGATGATCAAAAAATTAGCAATTCAAAATTCTGAAAATGCTGATTTCATGTTCTATTATGACTTGGACATTGCTGTAAATGATGTGTTCAACTATAAAAAAATATGTGATGAGAGATTCTCAACAGAAAAAGGAAAATATTGAAGCTTTTTTGAAGCAATTAATCGATAAAATCTTTTGCATTCTGGCTTAAACGTTTAATGCGTTTACTTATCTTAAAGGCAAATGCATTTTGGCTTGAAGATTTTAAAAAAAAAATCTTCCGATTCGATACAGAGAAGACTAAAAGTAAATTCAGCAAGAAAAGTATGAGTTTACATTTGGATCCTTCATGAAAATAACTGGAAAGTAATTTATGAGTGTTTACTTTACGTTAATGTATACCGATACTGTTTTGTTAGCCACAGCCGTTTTAGTAAAGATCTTCTTGATATGTGGTTGAATGATTCAGAATCGATCAACCACATGTTCGATCAATCACATACCAAGAAGATGTTTGCAAAATCTGATAATTCTGGAAATCTTTAAGCTGAAGCAATGTACAATATATGCAAATGGAAAAATATAGAGTTAATTAGATATGTTTATAATGAACCGTGTTGTGGAAAAGGTTACGTTGATTGAGGTAATAATCGTTTGACTGCTAAAGACATACACAAGGCTTTGCATTATAGTTTTGGCGCTAAAGATGCATAAGTTCCTCAAATTAGCAATGATAAAAATTTAGTTACTCGAACAAAGATTAAGTACCTTAGCAACTATTGTACTTATTTAAATATTTTAAAATATAGTATTTCGTTAATGGAATTAAACAAGAATATGAAAATTTTAAAATTCAGCTCTTGATTAAGTCGTTGTTGTCATATAGCAAAACAGATAATTCAATTAAACAAAACAAGTAAAAGAAAACAGAAAATAAGTGACAGACAATTATGTTTATAATGACTTTGCACTAAAATGAATTCTACCCAGGGATGTGGTGGCCCAGTACTAGGGTACAAGGACTTGTACTGGGCCCTGATTCTGGGTCACAAAACTGGGCCACCAAAAAGAAACTAGACCCCCAATCCTCAAAGAAAAAAAATTTATTTTAGTTCTATAAGTTTCTTTCAGGGCATTTTTTACACCATTTTATTTAACTTGCTTTCACGTCGGTTTGTTCGTTAGGTGTCCGCACAAAACAAACACTAGTTCAGCGGTTATAATAAAAGAAATATGCTAAACTTTAGTTTAGCGTAAATTAAAGAAATTGTTAATACAAGTAATTGAAACAAACAAAAAATAACAAACTTTAGCATAAATAAATAAAATCGCTGTTGAATAATAGAAAGAAAAAACGTTGTTGACCTGAAAATGATAATATACTGTAAAAATTTTATACTGTTTTATTACTTTACTTATAAATACTGTAAAAAAGTAAGTAATGCTTTACTTATAAATAGTAATTAAAAATAATAATTAAAGTTTTTAAAGTAAATAAGTAAAAAAATAAATATCTTATCAACATAGAAATATAAAGAAGAAAGCTAAATGTAAATAAGAAAGCTGGAAACTGAAGTTGATTGATTAGCTCGTCTTGCTCGAGAAAGAGAACAGAAATTTCGAGCTAGAGCAAATGAATCAGCTGAACAATGAACATCTTAGCTAAAAAAACGAAGAGAAAGATAGTTAAGGCAAGGGCGGCTAAAACAGAAGAAGGTAGAGGCAGGCGTATCGCTAAACGAAAAAAATACCGAAAAAAAGCATTGTAGTGAACAACGATTAAACGATGCCTCCTCTTTATCTGATGAAATTAACCATCCCATCAACAGAAAAAAGAGAAAATTGTTATTGAAAATTTCAAAATAATAAATATATAAATTGCATGAATTCATTTGCTTTGCATTGATAAATATGGTAATATATATGTTTGATAAATAAAACTATGTGTTTAATGAAGTTTTGTTATTACTTTCATTCACTACTGCTCAATATGCTCCAGTTCACTCTCTATCGGTCCATGGAATTTATAAATAGTACTACTATTTATAAATTCCATGGACCAATGGTAGTTATAACTCAAACGAAAGAAACCAATGCCCTATTAAACTTTGGCTATTTTCAGATTGTCGGGAAAAATACCCTGTTTTATTGAACAATGTAAAACTTGAATTTTATATTTATTTATGTTTTAGGTGAAATGAAGGGAAAAAAATACTATGACACAGATGGTCAAGGCGGATATTTCAAAAAAGGTAAATAACTCAGTATTCTTTTCACTATCAACTGATGGCACTACTGATATTAATCTGTAAGCAAGCTTCTATTGTATTACATTATGTTACGCTTACTGCAGAAGAGGCCGTTGTATAGGAGCATCTGATTTCAATGGTTGACACTGAAACAACTACTGGTGAAGAAATAATTGAAAAAATCAAAGATGAACTCAAATCAAATAGCGAAGATATTAAAAAGTGTGTGTATGTCTTTTGATGGTGCGAGCAATATGCAAGGAATAAACAAAGGAGTTGCAGTACATTTGAAGTAGTGTTCTCCCATGGCAATAAATATTTATTGTGGATCTCATGGAACAAATATGGTTGTGAAAGCTTGTACAAAATCTTCTCTTGTTTTTGTTAACCTTTTTGGAACAGAAAACAAGCCTGGTAATGTGCAGAAATTAAAGACTTTTCTTTAAGGAAACTCAAGGAAACGAAATAATATATTTGAGAAGTGTAAACCTCTTCTTTAGGATGTGAATCAGTCTCTTGAACTGGCTGCTACCAACAGTGTTCGTTTCAATGCCTTACAAAATGCTACAGACTGACTGCTGACACTATACCCTGCAGAAATCGATTGCCTTGAATAAATTTCAAATGACATGGAACTTAAAATATATATTCGAAGTGAAGCACAAGGACTTTTATCCCGATTTCAGTCATATGAAACAATTTTGAATTTATGCCTCTTCAAAGAAAGTTTTACTATCTTGGGTCCCCTAAGTAAAATTCTTCAAGAAGAAACACTTGATTTTTCCATTGCTACAATGTCTGTCGATGTATCACTGGAAAAGCTTCAAGTACTAAGGGACAGTGCTGGCCAAAATGCTACTACAGTTCTTGTTGACAAATTTTCTTCACAGCGGAAATTTTTAGAAAGTATAGACATATTTTTATTGAAGAATATGAATATGAAGCTATTAAAATTAATGAAGAAACATCCTATGATCAAAGTGTGATAGCTGACGAATTAAAAAATTTTTTGTATCAGTTGGTCCTAATCTGGCCCGAAAAATTCCTACACCGACAAATAAAATAAATAATTACGCTTTTCCAATTACTTCGTTTTTAAATTCTTTTGAGGTATCCTTTGAGGAGTTTGAACGTTCTTTTAAAATGCTTAAATCTAATAAAACAGCTGGTCATGACGATATTAATTCCAATGTTATTGTCGCCTCGTATGAAGACATAAAAGATATTCTATTTTAAGTTTTACATTGTTCAATAAAACAGGGTATTTTTCCCGACAATCTAAAAATAGCCAAAGTTTAACCAATATTTAAAGGTGGAGATGCAACCAGTGTCTCAAATTATCGCCCAATTTCAATTTTGCCTGTTTTTTCTAAAATTTAAGAAAAAATATTAAATAATATAATTTTCAACCATTTATCTTTAAATAATATACTGTATCAATACGGATTTAAAAAAAATAATTCCACCGAACACGCTATACAACAAATTACCCGCAATATTTCTGAAACTTTTGAAAAATCGCAACATACGTTTGGCGTTTTCATTGATCTATCAAGAGCCTTTAATACAATTGACCACAAAATTCTATTAAAAAAAAATGAATTTTATGGAATTAAAGGAAATATTTTAATGATGCTTAAAAGTTATTTAAACAACCGTAAACAGTTTGTTTATACTAATACAAATGTTCGTTCCAATTTACTAGATATAAGATGTGGGGTCCCTCAGGATTGTATACTAGGATTTTTAATTTACATTAATGATCTCCCTGAAGTCTCTAATTTAATGACGGTCATGTTTGCTGATGATACTAATCTCTTTTTATCTCATAACAACATAACGACATTATTCCAAAATATGAACCTTGAATTAACAAAAAAAATTTTTAAAACTGGTTTTAAAAAAAATTAGTTGTCACTCAATGTTGAGCAAACAAATTGGACACTTTTTCATCAAACTTCAAAAAAAAGTTATTTCCTCTTGTCATGCCTTTACTTTTTATTGACAAAGTTCAAATTAAAAGAGAAATAACTACGAACTTTTTAGGTATCTATATTGATGAAAACCTTAGTTGGAAATATCACATTGATTTATTGTCCAAAAAAATTGCTCGAAATATAGGAGTTAAGTATAAAGCTAGAATTTTTTTAAATAAGCACAATTATATTTCTCATTAATCCACTGCCATATAAATTATGCAAAAATTGCCTGGGGTAATACCAACAAATCTAAACTGCAACCTCTATATCGTCAGCAGAAGCATATTGCTCGTCTTATCAATTATAAAGATCGACTTGTTCATGCCAAACCACTTTTATTTCAAATGAAAATTCCTAATATTTATCAACTGAATATTTTTAATATACTTTGTTTTATGTATAAATGTAAAACTAACACATCTCCTGTTTCTTTTCATAACTTATATACCTTGAAAGAAAAAAATAAATATAACTTAAGAAATGATCTAGTTCGGCAACCTTACTAATTTTGGAAAGTCATGTATCTCACTTAGAGGAGCTTTTCTTTGGAACAAAATAGTTTTGAAAAATTTTGATTTTTCCCATGAATGGAATTACGTTTCATTCACAAAAAAACTGAAATAAATAGTTTTATCTTTTGAAGACTTATCTTTGTATTTTTAACATTTTATGAAAATATAAAACTTATTATATAATATAATATACAATAACATCGGATTCACTATTTATGTGTTTATGAAATAAGTACTATTTAATACAAACTTTGTATTTATATATAAGAATCAATTATAATTTCTTTACAAATTTATTTATATATTCTTACGAAATTTATGTTTTTCGCAAAATATTTCTTTGACATTTTTGTTTATTCTTTATTAAATGTTATTATAATGCAATTAATATTCACGCGTGGTTCTCGATGATAAGACCTAAATGTCTTCTGCGAGTCTCCGCGTTCTATTTATTATGTTTATATTTTTATACTTGTACATTTTATTATATTTGTTATTGTATAACGATTTTTAAATTGTTACTGTACAACGATTTTTTAATCTTAACTATCTTATTGTATAAATTTATTTAATATATAAGAAAAGAACAAAAAATTCAAAAAAAAAAAATACGAGTGAAGATATTAGTCATAATTTTCATAACTCTAATTCATAAGAAAAAATTCAATCAATGCTTGAAAAATTCAAAATTGGTATCAGTTTAAATGAATTCACTACTGAAATGGTTGATTTTGTGGAGATCTACAGAAAGGCTGCTGAGAAGGATAACAAAACTTTGCCTTCTTTCCTCACGATTTACAATTTTAGATTATGATAGATGCTGAATTCCCCTCTGTTTCAGTTCTATACAAGAAATTTGTACAATTCCAACAAATTCAGCAGAGTGTGAGAGAGTTTTCAGCAAGTTAAAACTTGTAAAAACTCGTCTATCAAATCGGTTGACATCAGAGCATGATGGGGATCGTGTTCTCTTGTCAGTGAAAGATGAGAAAATATGGAACTTGACGCATTCAGACATAATAAAAAACTATGCTGAAACAAATAAGTTACGTAATATTTTGTATCGCTTATTTGTCTTTCGTTAAAAGTAATTCACCGGGCCCCTCTTCTGGAAATTCGTACCTGCTTTTCAGGTGCCACCACGTCCCTGAATCTACCTTATCATTTGAAAGCGATGCTGATTTAGAAGAACACATGCTATTCGGTCTTTATGTATTTCTGAAATCACCAACATATTTGGATAGAGTTCGCTGCTCGTTTGTTTAGAAGATGAAAATTTTTAACAACTAAGAAAAGATGAAAATTTCTTAACAACTATAAGACCAATATCTTTGTTATCTAACAATGTTTCTGTAGAAGACAAACTATCAAATTGAATGAACATTTTTATATTTCAAGATTGGGCACCAAGATTGAAGTTCTTACTGAGTTTAGATTTCCGAGTCAACAAAACTGTTTTATAGATACTTCATTTGTTGAGAAGAATCAGGTAATAAAATTGAGAAGAATAAGGTAATAAAATGAGCCTTGAACGAGTTCGACAACTTAGAAAAGAACTTGCCCCTTACCAATATATAAGTTGCCAAAATTTATGCCTTTATTTTTAAGGTTGGCATTGTTTTTCAAACTAAATTAAAATATTTATAAACTGAACTAATATTAAATATACCTTTTTTATTATATATATTTTCTTGTTCTTTTTGTAAAATTACCAACAAATTTATATTCTTTAAAATACTAAATATTTTGAAAAAAAGTGTAAAATTTTTAAATTGTATTTAGAGTATTAAAACGTATTTGTAATAGTTTAAACATTTATTTTACTAATCAGTTCTTACATATCCTTAAGTAAGAATCTTAAATATAACTCATTCTTTAAAACCTCTCCTTCTACTCCTTGTATTCTTTAAAACCTCTCCTTCTACTCCTTGTATTCTTTAAAACCTCTCCTTCTACTCCTTGTATTCTTTAAAACCTCTCCTTCTACTCCTTGTATTTTTAAAGTTGTGCATTTTATTTTATTTTTATAATTACGATAAAAAAAAAGCTCCAAAAATTTAGTCTTATCACCGTGGTTATAAGTTTGCCTGCTTCTAGACTCAGCCATGTAAGTATTTACTTTTATAAATTACGATTGTAAATTATTTTCTTATCAGCAAATACATACACATTCAAAGAACAAAGGTCTCAAAATTGAATCAAATAAACGCTTATTATTTGCGCAGCTTGTTTTATTTTACAGCGTACATTTTTTAAAGAAATTTACTGTATAATCGCTATTTTATTAAGAAAGACTTGATGCCTTTCATAATAATTATGGAAGATATAATATCATTCATAACAATTATAGAAGACTTGATGTCTTCCTTAATAAAACAACGACTTCCTTCGTTATACAAAACAATGATTTCCTTCTTTATCCAAGGGCTAAAAAGTGTTTTATAATTTTTTAAATTTTTAAATTTTAGGAAATGCTTTTTAATGCTGTTTATGTTGCATTATAATGAAGTTAAAAAAAGATTTGAATTTATAAGAGTTTTGTTCTATTTTTTACTCAATATTATATTATTAAGGAACTTAACGAAAGTATCGTTTATTATTGGTGTTTTGCTTTCCTTTGTGAGCATCAAGCTTATTTCATTTTTTGATATTATATAAATTGTGAAGCACTCAGAAATATCCGTTTTAAAAGTTCCAGGTTTTAAAAACTCCAGGTTTGCTTCTGGTAAAGTATATGATCTACAGATTTCGATTAAATTTGCACAATCAAACGTGGGTTGATTGATAAACGGAATGTATCTAGATTAAAAAAATGATGTCAATAAAATTTATTATTGTGTATATCATTGTTGTTGTAAAAAAGTTTAGATTAATTTGCGAAGTTTTATTTAAGCTTGATTTATTTTTAATTATGTTTTTAATTTCATTCTTAAACGCACTAATTTTTCCTGAAGACTGTCTACAGGGCCGTTGCTAGGTATTTTGACGCCCTAGGCAAGATTTAAAAAATGTTGTCACTTCAGAATGCGGAATTTTTTGATAGCATTTCCTTGTTTAGTGTTACAACTGTAATATTAGTTAGATTTAAACAAAGTTAATTCTTAATTGTCTTTTATTAGAGTAGCAATATATTAGTTTTTTGGAACCCTGCTTCTTTCACGGAACTAATCCTATCTAATTGATGGACTCTGTTTCACTTTTTATAGCACACCGCCGAACAGACTAGGTGCCTATATAGTTTCACTATAAGAGTCACTATATGAGGTAAAAGAATTAAAATCGAATATATTGAATATATACGAATAATAACCGAATAAATACCATGTATTTAACAATAGACAAGCAATTTCTTAGAAGCAAACAAGTTCTTGGAAGACAAACAAATTCTTAGAAGACAAACAAATTATTGGTAAAGAATTTTGATAATTTGATAATTTAAATTTTTGTTTACTTTACTTCACCAGGATTTTTCAGTTTTTTTGTTAATCCAATGTACTTTCCTGACCTTTATTTTTTTAAATTTCTTTAAAAGAACTTTAATTTTGAGTTGGTAAGTCATTTATTTTTCTACTGAAATTGTGGTACAAGTGCTACAAGTCTTTCTTGGCTCATGGAATTGGATAGTTTTTACTAGTTTCAGCTTTGTGAAAATCCTCTCTGAACTTGACAGCGATATTGGTAAAGTCAATAGGATACGACATTTCTAAATTATTTTGATATAGATAGCTTAGCTATTGCGCCAAAGTCCTTTCGAAAAGACAGGATTTTTCTAGGATAATATTGCGTAAGTTTTTCTTTCTAAATAAATACAAAAAACTCTCAGTTTTTTTATCAATATTATAAAGAAAAAAATGTTGTGATTTCCTTCCATTTTTTGCAATAGTAGACACTGCAAACCGCTCCTTTACGGAGCGGTTTGCAGTGTCTACTATTGCAAAAAATAAATCAAGGGATTCATCTCATTACTCGTAAGTGAAGATTTTCCTTTTACTCTTTCTTATTTCTGGTTGGAAATTTCAATCAAACTGATTTCTTCAGCAATCTCTTGAGCATCAACCAAAACTTTTTTAAATTCAGCGAAAGACGTTTTAGAGTTAAATTTTCAGTAATTTTAAACAATGCCTCGTTCACATTTGGTAACTAGAAACTAATGGGAGTAAAGGCACCAATCATTCTTGAACAACAAGAATTACTCATTAGCTTAATAGTCAAAAATGTATGACGTTCCAGTATATCTTATCGACGTGTAGATGCTGCAAAAATATACATACAGTCGTCATATAACGCCAAAAAGACTGTTACTTCAATGCGACACAAAGCAGCACTGTTAACCAACTGGTTAAGGGTGGAAGTTTCAATGTTCATAGTAAGTACAAAGTTTAAAATCCAGAATTTTTCCAGACCTATTTCGTTTCTTTTTGTATTGCTCCCATTATCATAACCCTGACCTCTTAAGTTATTATTTGACGATGATTAGTTTTTAAGCTGATTCATCAACAAGTAACTCATATCATAGCAACTGTGGTCTCTGTTAACGGAACGAATCCCAGTGAACATTTCAAAATCAACATGAACAATACCAAGGTCTTTTCCTCTTATTTTAAATCAAATAAGGAAAAAAATTATATAACTTTAATAAAATTGGCATTGTCATAAGCATAAATTTTAGCACTACTTCTACGAAAGGCCAAGTGGTGTACACCTAGAACTCTTACAAGAGATATAGCTCTAAGATCTCTAAAATCTTAGATATTCTATATATAACTCGCTCTAAGATCTGATTCTAAATCTTTTCTTGTGCTTAAATTTTCTTCCTAAAAGATTACAGCAAAAGCAGAAAACTTTATCAGTTGATAGCGAATTCAGAAGGTATTCACGAAAAAAAATTTTAACGTTTGTTTTCTCTCATAATGCAGTACTGAAAACTTCCTTTACTCCACATCTAGAGGAATATCTTTGCAAACTTGTTTAGAACCATTTTCAATAAACCATGAAAATTGATTTTTACTTACTGGCAAGTTTTCCCAAAAAGCAAAAGATCTTGATCTTTATTTTCACACCTTCATTAGTTACTTTGAGCACCATCTTTGATTTCAAAGATATCTTTTGTAATTTCCGTTGTTTTCTTATGCTGTTGGCTAATAAACTTGTTATTACCTGACTGACTTGTATTGTCATCTATTTCTAATCTTGAAGTTGATGCCTTAGAAGTTTTGAAAGTATCCTCTTTGAGGACATATACAACATTTTAGAAAAAATGTTACCAATTAGAGTTTTTGAATTAATTTAATTTTTGGACTTTATCCAAAGAAAAGAAAGATTTGTCGAAAAAACTCCAGTTTTTTTGAAAAAGACAACAAATTGATTCAAAAATTTTAAAAACTTTGATTCAAAAGTTTTAAAAGCTAAAGTATTAACTGATCCATTTGTGCTCAAACCTTTAAAAAAAACGAGCAATCTTTTCAGAATTTTGATAAAATTTGAGACTTAAATATCATATTTTATTATTATTTAAAGGTCTTAATTTCTATCCTTTAATTAAGCACCAAAAGAAGAATCTTTTTAAAATGTACAAAAGAAAATGTTGATTTTTTAAAATTATCTTTTTCTTTTGCATTAATAGTCATATAAACGAAAGCTTTTAATACACATTTATAATATTTGCATAATATATTCACCATATCAAGAAAATTCCAATGTAATGAGTGAAAAATGTATTTTCAAAATGTATGTCAACGCGTCTGAGGAGTTCGCGATTATCATAGATCCAGTGAAAGTAAACCTAGCTGACCCAATAACGCTAGTATATGGGAAGATGCGTACACATCAAGATACTATGTTATGTAAATTTTGAAATCTTTTAATTTTGTTTGCGAAAAAAAATTAGTTTAAATGTTCAAATAGAGTGAAACGTTAACTTTGTAGTTATGACGGCTCACCAAATTTTTTAGCGGTCAGTTAAGTTTTTTAAGTAATTAAATAATAAATATTAAATAATACTTATCTTTTTTAGGTAATTAAATAATGAATATTAAATAATACTTGCCATTAATCAATATAATCTTAGTCAATATAAAAAAATATGTGATTTTCTCACAGTTTATCTGTTTTAAGGAAAATAAATAATTTTTATTTCATACACAGGTCCCTCTTGAAAATGTTTACAACAATTATTTAGCTTTTTTTTTTGAATTTTGACAGTAGTTTAAACTATCTATGTAAGCCAATTCAAACTACGCCTAAAATAGAAAATCAATATTTTTGTCTAAAATAAAAATGCTATATGTACATATCAGTGACGGATGCAGGCGGAGGGGGGGGGGGGTAATGTGGTATGCTTCCCCCTACTAAAATATAAACATCCTAAAATATTTTAGAAATTGAGAAACTTTTTTATTTTTTTAAGGAGACGCAAATGTGATACAAAAATACAAAAATATCTCGACATCCTCAAACCCCGCTCCCCTCACCAAAAATTTCTGGATCCGTCACTGGTACCAATAAAATAATTATAAAAAATTTTTTGGTATTATATAGTAGAACACCGATATTTTGTCACTATTTTCAAAATAATGTAATCATTATTAAAAAAAAAAAAATGACAAAATATCGCATTAATTAGTAACGTTTTGAGGTATAAATTGCTAAACACTAACAAAATTTAAACTAAAACTGTAAAAAATTTTAACCAGTTAACCAATCAGACTGTCAATCAGACATTTTATCTAAAGTTTTGTGTAGCCATAGGCTACATTGCACCAATTTTTATCCATTTATAATTTTAGGTTGTTATTCTACAGTTGTTTTTATTTCACTTTTATTTGAACATCAAATTAAATTTTACTTTGCAGACAAAATTCAAAATTTTCAAAATTTGTATCACAAGGCATCTTTACGTATACGCTATTTTTCCATATTAGTCACACATATGAAAACCCAAGAGCGCCACGTTCTTGTGTAAGTAATGTTGGCATTATCAGTTTCCATGATAAGTGTGAGTTATCATTTCTATTATCAAGTTGTTTCTCCGCGCAGCGACCTTGTTCGTCAAAGTTTGTGTTTTGAAGTTAAAGAGTTTTTTGTTTTTTTTTGCCGTATAAATTTAATAAAGTCGTAAACCATAATATTAATACAGCAGGGGTTGTATTAATATTATGAAATATTAAGAAACTTCAGAAAAAACTGAGCGCTACGTCGTTCATCAGTTTTTGCTTTATTTTGTTCTTAAACTCATTAAGCGAAGCAATTGCTTTAAGTTCATTAGTTAATATTTTTTTCCTTACTTTTGGCCTCTAAGTAGAAATTAAAAATTTAGTCGTTAAGAGTGGGTTGTAATCTCTGGAGGTGATTAAAATAAAAATAAAAAATTAGCAACGGCTAGAAGTTGCTAATTGTTATTATTTTTAATAATAATTGTAATAAATAAATTTTAATAACTGAAATAGTAATATTAATAACCTAATAGTGATATTTCAGTTTGTAATTTTATTTCTAAAACTCTGAACAAATGGTCGTAGGCAGGATTTTAGTGGTGTTTAAGAGGTTCTCAAATCCCTAACCCCCTTCTTCCTTAGATATGGTTCCTTAAAGTACTTTTCAATTTTTTTTTTTTTTTTGTCTTTTTTAAATTAAATTAAAGTTTATTGACAAATATCCAATTTTATTTAAAAAAATATTCTGTTGAAATACGACCTCTCAAAGTTATTTCAGGGGGTAAATAAGGAGAATCTTTTTTTTCAATTTTGTTTTAGGTGCCCCAAGAAGATATAACGGTATTATCACAGAGCACCTCGGAAGTGCATTTAACTACTTAATGCACTTAAAGACATTTCTGTAAACTTAATGCACTTAAAGACAGATCTGTAAACAACGGAATTTTTACTTGATAAAAAATCAAAAAATAAAACTTTTAACCTGATAAAAATAATTTTTTAACATACCTGATAAAAATAGCTCTTCTGAAAATATTTACTTCTGAAGATATATAGTAAAATTGAAATCTTTAAATATTTGAGGTTATACCAGATGTTGTTAAAAACATATTTGTTTATTCCGCTCAACGAGGAAAAAGTTTAAACTTGACATATTTTATTTTGACAAATTGATCGTGTACACCAGTACACGATCAATTTGTTTTCTGATATTTAACTGTAGTTATCGTAAGTGGATTTCCAACTTTTTACGTTTTTTATTCCGTTATTCTTACTGAAAAAGAATAAATCTTTACAGTTAATGATGAAGAGATTTTTTTTTTCCGGAAATAATGTTAGGAAATCTTTTCCACAAAAGTGGTCCGCGATTTTGAATTGAATAAGAAACTTGTTTAGAATAAGATTTTGGTATAACAAAGTTGATAGCGGAAAATCTTGTAGCATATTTATGGTGTATTACTTTAAAATAAGTTTCAAATATTTTGGGGGACAATATTTTTTTCCATAGTAAATGCTATGAGCCAACTTACCCCGTGAAAAATTTGTCAACTTACCCCGAAAGTTTTTTTTTTAATAAACAGTTTATAGATCCTGAAAAATGGCAGCTTTGAAAAAAAAGTCTGACTGGATATAGTAAACCAATTGTGACTGGAACTTTTGCAATAATTTTTTTTTCATAAGACAAACTATTTTCTTTGTAAAGTAAAAAGGAAGCGATGTTCTAAAAGTTACGCTATTGTCCAAAAAACGCATAAATCTCAATATCTCCCATGCGCATGCGCAAATCCTGACAATACTACAGTGAATGATGAAATGGTCAATAAGGAAGTTTCTGTGTAATTTTTGTCACTGTCTGATAAAAGGCTCTGAAGATAAACGCAGTTCGTCAACTTACCCCTGCGGCCAACTAGCTCCGGTCTCACCTACATCAAGGTTAATGTACAGTACATCAAGGTTAATGTACAGTACATCAAGGTTAATGTACAGTACATCAAGGTTAATGTACAGTACATCAAGGTTAATGTACAGTACATCAAGGTTAATGTACAGTACGTCAAGGTTAATGTACAGTACGTCAAGGTTAATGTACAGCACATCAAGGTTAATGTACAGTACATCAAGGTTAATGTACAGTACATCAAGGTTAATGTACAGTACATCAAGGTTAATATACAGTACATCAAGGTTAATGTACAGTACATCAAGGTTAATGTACAGTACGTCAAGGTTAATGTACAGTACATCAAGGTTAATGTACAGTACATCAAGGTTAATGTACAGTACGTCAAGGTTAATGTACAGCACATCAAGGTTAATGTACAGTACATCAAGGTTAATGTACAGTACATCAAGGTTAATGTACAGTACATCAAGGTTAATGTACAGTACATCAAGGTTAATGTACAGTACATCAAGGTTAATGTACAGTACGTCAAGGTTAATGTACAGTACATCAAGGTTAATGTACAGTACATCAAGGTTAATGTACAGTACGTCAAGGTTAATGTACAGTACATCAAGGTTAATGTACAGTACATCAAGGTTAATGTACAGTACATCACGGTTAATGTACAGTACGTCAAGGTTAATGTACAGTACATCAAGGGTAATGTACAGTACTTCAAGGCTAATGTACAGTACATCAAGGTTAATGTACAGTACGTCAAGGTTAATGTACAGTACATCAAGGTTAATGTACAGTACATCAAGGTTAATGTACAGTAAAACGCAATTTAAGGATTTTAGATATATTTAAAATAAATTTAACATTTATTTACAGTTATTTAATTTTTTGTATTTCTTTATTTTACATTTATTGTTTAGCTTCATGAAATATATTAAGAAAGAAAAAATAATACAAAATAGTATATCAATAAAAATAAAAAATAAAGAATACGGAAACTCAAAGAAGACCATTAGGTTTTATCATTGAGAACCGCTGAGATTTGAAACTGAACTTTTTAATATTAAGCTTAATTTTGGTGTTTGGCTTGTAATAACCTAATGATTGAGTTTTTATTAATAAGTTATGAGTTGATTCTAGTGAATATATGTTAATGTCCAGATTTTTTTAATTTTTTTTTTTATCTTTTTTTCTTTTAATTAATAGAAGTATGAAATCTTCATCGTATTTTCGTATTTTTTGTATATAAATGCCATTGTTTTTTACAGTTGGTGCACTTTAATTTTCAAGTTTTATCTACTTCTTGTATTTTAGACATTTTGTTATTCAAATATTCTACTTTGTGGTTAAACATTTTTGATATTATATTATCGTGTAGCATTATTGTAACTTATGCCATTTTTGATTTTTCTTTTTTACCAGTTCTTTAAAAGTGTCTTTCAAAGTCTGCGCAAAATTACTTTCAGCCATTTTTAAATCATCAATTTATTAATACTTACGAAGAAGTATTAATAAATTGATGGTATCATAAAAGTTCTTTTTGTCTGTTTTTCGTTTTTTGACTTTGTAAGATGTACAAACAGGTTGTGAAGACAGCAAAACAGTTTAATTTAAAGTTTACATACATACTTACACATAGACATATCTGTACATACATAAACACAAAGATACAAATACACTTTTATGTACATGTACACAAAAACACATATACATACATATACACGTACATATTGACTTATACGTACATACATGAATAAATGCATACAAAAACACCCACACACACACATATATATATATATATATATATATATATATATATATATATATATATATATATATATATATATATATATATGTACACACATACACAAACACACACTCACTCACAAACACACAAACACACATACACACATACACACACACACACACACACACACACACACACACACACACACACACACGCGTAATTTAATTCTTTTTGTTTTCTTTTTTATTTATTATATGTATTTTTTTAATTCCTTACAATATTATTATTTGTTTTTTTTATTAATTTTTTTCGTTTTATTACTTTAATATAAATTCATAAATAATCGTATTATAATAACAAAAGTTGTTTAGCATGATAAATGTTTTAAAAAAAAATTAAGAAAATGTGCAAAGAAAAAATCTAGAAATATCGAAGAAAAATATCAAGAACAAAATCCGAAGATCATTCGTACGAGGTATCTGAAGATCATTCGTACGAGGTTTTCCTAAGATTATTCATCCGAGGATATCTGAGGATATCCAAGGATTATCTATCCGAGGATTTCCGAGAATATTTAAAAATTATACATCCAAAGACTTTTTTAGGATCTGAGGATTGAGCGATGTTTTTTTATTTGCGTTTTTTATTGTTATTTTATATATAAAGAACTTTTTTAAAGAAAGTTATAAATCCTTCATTTGTATGCGTCTCTTGATTTAGTTTATTCGTATCAAATGTTGATAAGTTTTTTAAACGGCTGCCTCAAATGTAGTTTTTATATAATTGTTAATGAATATGATAAAAATATTTTATCGATTGAAGTTGTTGTACTTTTTGTTATCCTAGTTGATTTATTTATAACAGGTAAAACTTTATATTTAAATAACATGTCAAAAAAAAAAGTTTTTTTTCACATACTTTTGGTTTATTAGAGCGTTCAAATTTTTATCACCGGCAATAAACAAACTTTTTTTCTTAATTTGTTTTTAAAACTGTATTTATTATAAATTTTTCAAATAATTTTATTTTACCACAAATTAATTACTTCGCGGTCGATTTACATATCCAAACTACAATGTTTTTATTTTTGTCACTTATTTGAATGAATAGAATTTTATAATTCAGATGATATGAGCATAATTTACTTTTTATTTTCTATGAACACTTTATTTAAAAATGTACACCCACTCCTCCTCCATTTTTTATTTCCTCGAAGTTGACTAATTAATTTATAGTTAGACAAAGTGTAATGAGAAGACGTATTTTCGTGGCAAGTCTCTGAAAGAGATATAACGTCAAACATGTAATTTATAACAATAGAGTACAAAATGTTTTTTAATTTAATTAGTAAAGACACTTGTACTCGATACTGAAGAAATGATTTCGTTCTAAAAAAGATAAAATTTTAGCATTAATAACTTCTATTCATAAAAAAGGAAACAAAAATGAGTTAACTAAACAATACCCTTAAAAAATTTTGGTTATAAAATGTTAACAAAAGCTATAGCTAATAAGTCAGTAAATTTACCAAATTTTAAGTAAATAACTTTACCAAATGTATCTTAAGTAAATCTTAATTAGAATGAGAAATAAATAGGATTATATGAAATAATATTATACAAAATAATAGGGTTAAATAAAGAAAATAAAGCATGGGGAGCTGGAATAGTAAATTTAATCAATAAACTAAAGGTTGTGCAAATACACTGGATATCTAAAGTGCACAATAACAATTCAGGGGGTCCGTAGAAGGATGTTTCACATACTCCTTTTATTATTAAAGATGGCGGTTTTCAGAGTTTTTAATTATGTTACTAGGCTCAAAGTAAAAAAGCTTACAAAATCAAACTTTAAAAGATTTAATTGGACTATCATCGCAGGGCAAACAAATAAAATATTTTTAATTTTTGAAAAAAATCTTTTGAAAAAAAAATTAAATAATAACAATAATAAAATAAAGGAATGGTGAATAGCCTTCATTTTTAGAAACCGGTGCTTTCGACATTTCTGGTTTATTTGACGTATTTTACTCAACTATTTTGATAAAAAATTTCTAAGGCTTCGTGTAAAGTAATCTTTGATTGTGTAGTTTCAACAAAACGGTCAACATTATCATTGAACGTTTGATCAAACGATCAATGATAATTTTGTGTCATAGAAACATCGACCAAAATGTTTCTATGACACGGAGAGAGCCAACTAACTAATGCCACTCTGATATTTTTGTATTGTGTCGTCTCTAAAGCAAAGAATGTCTAAGAAAAAAGATTGGAATGCTAACTACACCAATATACAGTTTCCAATTTCCCCAGTACTTAACGGAGAAGAACTCTTTATTCCTGATCCACCAGTATATCGCTTTCTTGAATCTGAAAATGAAAATCATGCAAGACATAAATCATCAAAACCCTCAAAATCAAGAAACCATGGTTTTATTAGAAAAAGAGTAAGATTATCTCCTACTTATATTTTTTAAATAAGTTTTGCGTTGCGTAATTTATGGATGATCCCTTACACAGAATGAATTAAGTGATCTAATCAGAGACCTATATTTGTCAAAAAACAAAGCAGAAACTGTAGAGCAGCAGTAGAGTCTGCTGCAGAAGAATGCAAAAATTTCAATATGACCAAGGGCTTAATTTTCCTATGGTATGAAAAGATCTTCGGTAAGAAAAATAATTTTTAGACCAATTACTATTTGATCAATTGAGTTCACTCATTATCGAGTACAAATCTAAAAGAAAAACCCCAAAGCTGAGTGTAATCAAAATAAAGCTGAGTGTAATCAAAATAAAGGAAAATGCGTTTACTAGTCTATAGATATGTGAGTTTCTAGAAGATGAATCTTCGTTCCAAATCCTCCGGGACTTTAAGAAAAATGCTTTAAGCTTGTAGTTGAGAACTTTTTTGGAAATAAAACAAATAACTATGAGAAACTTGTGACAAGACATCTTTCAGACAACCAGATATTAATGTGCAACATTTCATTGAGGATTAACCTTCTACTCTCTCATATGGACTTCTTCCATTTTAAATTTAGTACAGTTAGCAATGAACATTGAAAACTTTTCCAGAAGGCCTCGAGAGAATGTAAAACAGGTATGAGTCTGGTGAGTTTGGCACTCTATTACAGGACTGTGTTCAGAAATTCCCCTGTTATAGAGTATAAGCAACAATTAAAAAAAAAGGGTGTAATACAGACGTTTCAGTTTATATACATGTCATAATTTATATACATGTCAATCACTCACGAATTAATATATATATTAATGTGATTGCCATATACATATTTATTTAATACATTTTGAATGCGTAATACATTTTAAATTTTATTTGTTTATTTTTTATTTTGTGTGTGCGGCTTTATTCCTTTTTTTTTTTTTTTCGCTTATAAGGATTTTTATTTGGAGAACCTAAAAAGTGGAGTTGGGTGACAGAAACTGAAGCCTCCGATAGCTTCGAAGAAACTACGATAGCTTCGAAGAGACTACAATAGCGTCGAAGAGTCTACGATAGCTATTAAGTAGTTCAACAACTTGTTATTTTTCAGAAAATAGAAAATAACATACTTGAATGCAACCCAATATGTTTTTTATTTGTGTGTGTATACATTGTTTTTTAAAAGTACACTGTGTTTGACATATATAAGAGGAAGTTGTGAAGTGGTCAGTTGATTTCAGTTGTGAAGTAGCCTCCACTGTCAAACTCTTTGTAGAACTATCCATAATTAGCATATAAATTGTGATATACTAGTTGTTTAAAATAGCTCTATTACATTACACCTTTTTTTTTAATTTTAGGTACCCCAAGAAATCTATACGGGCTTATCAAAGAGTACCGCGGAAGAGCATTTGAAAGGAACTTCACGCCTCCTTCCGACTAAAGCAGAGAGATTTGTTGGCTGTAAAGTACTAAAAATAGGATGTATTTTTTTTGATAAGTAAGTCCGTAAATAAAACAGTGAAACCTCAACAAAACTCACCCTGCTTAACCATAAAAAAACCAAATGCAAAATAAAATATTTAAATTCTTTATGTGCAGTAAATAATCAGTTTGAGAACCTGGCATTTAACTGATAGTTAAACAAATTGAATCATTTAAAATTAAATATCTTTTTGAATCAAAATAGAAACTTCGTTTACACAAAAATAATTATATAATTTGGCACATAACATACATAATCAAGTGAATTGATAGCATGCACTAAATAATCATGTGAGTTGATAGAATGCACAATCTAAATGAGTTTGTTTAACTTTAAAAATCATTAATCAAATTACGTCAGTTTGTTAATGCTAAGATTCGCATCCATAAGTGTATTCTTTAATAGATGTACATTTTGGTTTTGCTTTAACAGATGTAACCGTTAATTATGTTTGTTATGTTAATTAATGTCTTTTGAGCTTCTATATGATGTTTCTCTGTTTGTTTCCGTTTATTTCATTTAATTTTTTGTTAATCTAACACGCTTACTTTTGGGTAATTATTTTTTATGACACTACAGGCAAAGTTTAGGTGGTCTTTGTGATCAAACTTATTTTCTTAAATAAGACAAAATAAAATATAAATTTAAATTAAACGTGTGTTTAATGAACTAATGCCGCAAATGTTGCCATACATTAACTACTTATTGAATATTGTTTGTGTTGGGGAAGTAATTAACTTCAACCACATTGGTATTTATAAAATGGTATAACATCATTGTTATATTACATAAAACGCTTTTAAATGTAAGAATGAGTTTTAAAATTTAAGTTTATAAAAAAATATGAAGAACTTGAAAAAACAAAAAACATTCTTGGAGGCCATTCCAAGGTCAGGGGCGATGATGTCAAAAGGTTTCAAAGTCTTATCATTTTTTGTAAACAAGCCATCTACGAAAAAAAAAGAAATATCTATTAAGTATGGTACAATTGCTATTGTAGGAGCTCCTTCCATTTTGAAACGAGACTTTATTATGAGTGTATTAAAAACGAATCAGTATAATCTATATGCACCGTCTACTTTACCTCAAAAAGCATGTTTACATGGTAACAAGGTGTCAAAGGATTTGCATTTTTATTTAGTTGACGTAGATATTGCTATGAAAGTAACGACCCCTATAACTTATCATGTAGTTATCACAAGCGCAGATGCAATTCTTTATTTTGCTAAAAAAAAAAAAACGCAGAACACTCTAATTGAAATTAATGAAATCGTTAGCTTGAGAAAATTCCAAACCGTTCCAGTTGTTGTTGTAATTGATGATAACAATCTTCTTAAATCGATTAACACAATAAAATGCATAAAAATTTGTAACTTAAGCAGCCTAATGATTGATGTAAATGATAAAACACAGAACGAAAAACTGCAAAAAACGAACGATGATACAGATACTGTACAAATAAACGCGCAAGAAAACCAAATCACTAAAACGCAAGAGGCTGTCCAAATATTGGAAAAAACTTTATTCATTATTTTACACGAAAGGATATATATAGAAAAAAGAAAAGAAGAACTTGATATAAAATATGGGTATTGAATATTTTTCCAAAATGCTTTTCTTTATTAGTTGTTTATTAACTACTTTCGAAATCGTTGCAACCTCTCAACCAAACCTCTGTTTTTGCAATTCATGTTTATATATATATATATAATTTAAATAAAACTTAAATTTGTTTTTACTATTATTTTGTATCAGTAAAAAAACAAAATATATTTTTATTTTTAAAAGGAGCTAAACATTTAATTAAGTTAATTAAAAGTTATATTAATTTATCAAACTGTTTGTAATTTATTACTATTGCGTAACACAATTAAAATTACGAAAGGATGAAATCAAATTACGAAAGAGTATGAAACTAAGGTAAGATCATGAAATTTTTTTTATATTGATTAGATCTATATCAGTTATAGTTAAAGTATTCACAAAATTTTTATAGCTTGGAACCAAAATATGGTTTTTTCTATTTATTTCTCAATAAGTAATCATTAGTCATTTTGGTTTGTCCGCTAACTTTAGTCATATAAGCAATCATTGTCCGCTAACTTTAGTCATATAAGCAATCAGAGGCGATTTTACGGCGGAGGGGAAAACCTTTTGGGGGAAAACCTACAAAGACGGTGATTTTCAAGTTATATTTGGTATTTTAAAGAATTTAGTTGGTTAGTCGGGTATTTGACACAAATCAGTCGGGTAAATTTTAGTTTTGAGGAACTTTTTTTTTTTTTTCAGGGATTCACCCCCTTCCCTCATTTTATTCGTAGAATTGCCTCTGTAAGCAATTGAACTTTAAAAATACTTAAAACTTTTTAAATGTTTTAACGCGTTAAAACTCCAAAAAACAAGTTATTTAAAAAAAAATTTAACACGGCAACCAGCTGGTTTTCGAATGACAATACTGTATGCTGGTTTTCGAATGCATTACTGCAAATGTGCTAAACCATATAGTATAAAACAGATGTTCATAAAGCGAAAAAGTATTAGAGTAATTTTAAGTCGTTGCGTACTAAGCTCAAAATTGCGGTAATAAACACATAATTGCGGTACTAAGCTCATAATTGCGGTACTAAGTTCATAATTGGCGATTTAAAATACTTAAGCTGCAAGTTTCACTGGACAGTAATTGTATATATGGAAGATTGTTTTCATATATCAACTCAACAAAAAAACTTAAAAATGAGTGAAAACAAAACAATATTTACTTCTTGTATTTTAAAACGGTAATTTTTTTTTTATTGCCATATAAATTTATTAAAGTTGTAAACTATAATATAAATACAGCAGGGGCAAGAAAAAGACATAATTGATCTTATCACCAAGCCATTTAGTTTATACCGTAAATATAAAACAACACAAATTAAAAAACGTAACACTATATAATATAAAACGTTTTTTCTAAAGACTTAATAAAATAAAAATCATCGGTCCTATTTTAACTTTTTGTTTTTGCATTGGTTAAAAAAATTTAAAAAAAAGAAATAAAAAGAATTACTACAAAGAAACTATATTACTAAAAAGCATGCAAGCAAACACGCATAATCCTGAAGCTTTCCTTTTACACCAGCATATACTTTGTAATATGTGAATAATTCTTATAAACTAAATTTTTTATACATATTTAAAAAAAAAAAAGAATTTAAGCAATAACAAATCGTCAGGTTAGAATTATTTTGTTCTAACTGCATTTGTTTAAACTGAGATAAATCAAGTTGAAGTTTTACACCGTAATGCAGTAGAATTGGCAATATATTTTTCATTAATGAAAACTTTTTTCAATACTTGGCTATATACTAAAAATAATTATTTGTTTTGAAAAAAAAAGTAAGTTGCTCAAATTGCTATTATATCACCATATTTTAGTAAAAACAATTTAAACGTTTTGCGAAAAGCAAATGAATTACAACAAATTACTTTTAACTTAGGGATTTAAACGCAAATATAGAAACCTAAATCACTTCGTTGGAAAACTTAAATGGATGGGATGATATAATTAGCTTTCTTATTGCTACTTAGAATTCAACTGATATTGCTTCTGGAAGGATGGGCAGCTTTTAACAAGAGCTATATTATTTAAAGAAAATCATTTCTATCCAAAAAGATTTATTGAAAATAAACAAAGTTTTTAATATAAATAACATGTTAATAATAGTTTGAATGAACCTTATACAACTTATACAACTTATAAAACTGAATGTTGCATAGCATAACTGAAGTATATAAATAAAACAATTAAAATGAAATTTGTTTCCGGATGAAGAGAAACTACTGAAATAAGGTTTTATAGAAACAAACATCTACAGCTGGCATGCATGGGTACATAGAAACAATGTTTTATGTTGAAAACAAGATGCCAATGGAATTGATGGTTCTTCAAGATTACTTCCTGATCCTCTAGTGTTTTTTGGCTTAGACAACCGTGCCTCTTTGATAAATATCTGTAAAACGATTCTTGAAATACACATGACCAGGAGCATTAGACCCTTTTTTTTATTATTATTATTATTATTATTATTCACCTCCTCAAGTCCGAGAAAGCCACTACAGATGAGGAGGCTGCTTAATAATGGTTATAACCCTCTCTTCACTCTATAACTCCGAAACACGAACCTTGACGAACAAGGCCGCTGCGCGGAGAAACAAGTTGACTATATACAAGACCTATATACAAGTGTTTTGACATTAAAGTACGGAACCTTTTTGTAGTTCATAAGATAAGCAATTTTAGAGAAATTTTTGATGTCCTTTTTTTTGCATTTGGTATACAAAAAATGGTTTACGTTGGTTAACATTTAACATTACTTTTACCAACTCGGGAGGGCTAAATATTTCTGCCGAATGTAATGATTTCTCAATCTGACTATGTATATTATCACATTCCTGAATGGAGCTATGCCCTGGCT
Source organism: Hydra vulgaris (assembly GCF_038396675.1). Lineage (NCBI taxonomy): Eukaryota > Metazoa > Cnidaria > Hydrozoa > Anthoathecata > Hydridae > Hydra > Hydra vulgaris. The sequence continues at coordinate 72,391,407 of NC_088920.1, read as the reverse complement.
CACAATATATTTGTTCAATGATTTCAATATTTGGATGATCAATAAGGAACTCACGCAATGCAGCTGACATATGACTGTTTCTATTTTGTGGAACACAAGAATCAAACCAAAGTAAAAACTTGTCAATATTAGGAAGATCCTTGTAAACTTGATTTAGCATACATACCACAGCACTAGCAATATCGTTACCAGAATGACCAGACATACCTTCATGCCATAATACACAATATGCTTTTTTGTTTAACGAAGAGTAACCTGTTAAATTATAACAACTGAGCTTTCTTTTATAAAAGAAGTTTCCCACGTTACTTTTTGTCAAGCTCAAGACATTTTGTAGATCAATACAAACTATGGTTGTGGTAGGGGAGTTCAACTTTCGATCCTTATCTCTCTCGATCTTTGTTTCATTTTTTGATGCAATATGCTTGTTATACTTTTGGATTTGCTCTTCATTTGCATTTTCAATAATGCAAAATTGGTAGCATGTATCACACAGATCTTTTTTTGGCTTTTGAAATTCAATATTAAATTTAGTGTTAAAAATATTGCGGTAAATACATTCCTTTGCTGGTAAAATTTTATATTGAGTGCAATATGTTAAATATAAATCATAAAGTTTCTTCAAATTTAATGAACCATCAAAGTATTGTTTGCAGGAAATGCTTCGACAATAATGTGACTCAACTCGTGGAAACAAGTTAATATGGTTTTCTATACTCTGTTTAGTCATTTCAAGAACGTTTTTTTTACAATGTTTCCCCCATTTTGTAGGGGCAGGAATACCAGTTTCAAGCTTATTTTCATGATAGTATGATATTTGCTTGCTGATGATGTCTAATGTAGACAAATAAAACACCTAATATACACGATGTTTGACATTATCAACAAAGAAATTGTAAAAATAAGTATATTTTCTTCTTGATTTGCTTACTTTATTGGTCTGAGTCGTTTTTTTATCTAATCTTTCAGTAGTTTTACTAAAAAAGTGTTGCTTTTCAATCTGAGACATTCCCCACAGTCCATTAAATAATATTTTTCTCTCGTCTTCTGAAATTTTCACGGAACACTTAAACCTGCAACAGTTTCCACAATCTTTTTTATTTTTAATACTTTTTGGTTGAATAACCCTGCCTCTGATATTTATATATTCTTTTCCCGATTGCCTAAGTCGCTTTCTTTTTGACTGTTTCCAGTTATAACAGTTTGCCTTACGTTTTCTTGTTTTCCCACCGTGCAGAGGTAATCGCAGTTGAGCAGCAATTAAAGGATGTGTTAAAACATAGGGAGTAACCATGATATTGGCTTGTTGTGGGTAAACTAAAAATAAAAATTAAACATAAAAAAGTTATGCAATGCAAATAGGTGAAAATAAGATCATTTTTTCCACATATGAAGCGATTCATTTAAATTTGAATCTTTATTTATTTAGGATATACAACAAATAGTGTGCTCAATATATATACATTATCTAATATTCTTCAACACTGTGTTTCACCATCAGTAGGTTCATCAGGAAAAATCTTCCTGATTCTTCCTGATGAACCTACTGATGGTGAAACACCTTAAGATTGTATTTTCGAGATATCGTATGTGATCTCTCCACGTCACATTTTCATCAATAAGTACGGCGAGAAGTTTTAAAATGGTTTCTCTTTTTATGTCCTGATTGGCAATACAAAGTTTTGGAAGTTTCAAAGAAATTTTATCTCGGTTATGAAAACGGTTGGTTTTTTTAAATATTATTAACGCATATTTTATACGCATAAGTTTACTTTTTGTGCTTAAAAAAAATACCTTATTTTCGTTTATTCATAATCGATGGTGTCACGTAAGAATTTATGTAAAACTGTAAAAGCAGCTTATAACTTAAAAATCAATAAAGTTACTAAAAACATTGAATACCTTCGGAAAACTAATCCAAAAAAATTTTTGAAATAATTAAATCAACTTCGAACACTCGTATATTCACTATTAATAAATAAAAAACAAGATAGAAATTGTAAAAGAAGACAAAACTTTAATATGACTCTCAACACTCCCACAATTACTAACAACAAATACGAACACCGTCATACTCCACAACTTATAAATGAGCCTAATCAAATAGTCTTATCAATTTCCTACATCTAAGCATATATTCTTACGCTTAAGTCTAATAGATCGCATGATTACTGTGGAATTATTGCAGAGCATCTTTAATACTCTTTTAACAACAACCTCCATACTTTTGAAATTTTATAATAACATTTTTAATAATGGACAGGTCCCAGAGTACTTATCAACTGCCATTATTATTTCAATAGTCAAATCTTTTAAAAAATCTTTTGATGTTCCAGATGCGGATTCAGTATCATAACTATTTTGACAAAACTCTTCAAATATATTATCATGCAAGTATGTCTGGAAATATCAGATATTTCTCTCATCAATTTGGTTTAAGCAAAATAGCTCAACACTTCATGCAAAATTTCTTTTGATTGAAACAATAAAATACTACAGTAATAATAACTCATCTGTAGTTTAGATGCAAATATGACCTTCAATAGCTGTACCCTGGTACTTGTTGCTTGAAAAACTTTATGAAAACAAAAATTTACCGTTTTCAGTAGTTTGCGCACTATAATCATTATACCGCTCATCATACCTTATCATACCTTGGACATAAATCAAATAATTTCTGTTTGTCTAAAGGCGAGCGACAAGGATCCATTATTTCGCCACATTTGTACAACATCAACACTGAAAGCGTAATAAGTCAAATTGTTTCAGAAAGCAAAGTCGGAACAACAGTAAGAGGCATATACACCGGCATTTTGCTTATACCGACGATATAATCCTACAACACCTTTCTGAGCTACATGAGTTAGTTAATAAAGTTCAAGTACAATGCAAAAACCTTTATATTAAACTAAACACTGAAAAAACCGAGCTCATTATCACAGGTAAAAGTTCAATTACAAAAAAATACAATACAAATTAACGGTTCTTTCCTACATTTCAAAAATAAACTAAAACATGTTGGATTCCTATAAGATAATCAAGACCATATACAAAATATAGCTACTCTCCAAACAGCAAATATAAACGAACGCATTTTTCAACTTCAATCAGTCTCATAAAATCTGGAATTAATTTTTGTCAGCCACTAGCTACAGTTCATTTGTTCATTCGTTTGCAACAGGTTTTAATTGTCGGGATTAAAGTTTATTTCTTAACAACTCACGTGAATGTTAAGCAATAAATTTTAATCCGCTTATCACAAATTAATACTTTAAATTTTTTTCCTGTAATAATTCCAGATGCATTCTTTGAACCTCTTTTGTCTACATTGTCTCTCGGTTGCCCTTGCTGGACAGCGACAACATCAATAAGGCCTTATATGTACTGATCTTTGTATGTAATGATCCTTGTTGGAAATATTTATTTTGTTGGTAATATTTTTCACAAAAAATAAACTATTATAAGCTTTTTAAAGTCTTGAAGACTTTTTTTTCATTGTTAAAAAGTCCCGATAAAAAGATTGTAATGACGCCAGTCAACCGTATCTTCTTTGAGCCCAATGTCTGTTTTTATATACACTTTTTATGTAACGTAAATGTCTCTTTGTAGTTTGTTTTATTTTTTATTATATGAACAGCGATATAATTATTCAAAAAAAAAAAGTTTAGACCTAGTTTCATGCCACACAATATCGCTCGTGACCTTTTAACAAAAAAAAAAGTATTGACTTACGCCCCTTTAACAGAAACTATGATGTTTGTCAGTTCATTATGTTGCTATGGATACAATTAGAAAATCCCTTATAACACAGTTATCTTAAACAATATAAAAACATATCAAACTTATTTTGATAAAAATTTGACTTGCACTCTTATAACAAAAGTGATTCATATTGTCTAAATTCAAATTGTCAAATTGTCATATTAGTTTGGAACGCAATCAAATAAGTAGTAATTAATGAGTGTAAACAATATTGTTTACATAAAAAAGCCTTTAAAGTATATATTTATTTAAATTTTAAAGTACATATTTATTTTGGTTTGTTTAAACTTTAAAGTACATATTTATTTTAATTTATTTAAACTTTAAAGTACATATTTATTTAAAGAGTACTTTAAAACGTATTTTAAACGTATATTTAAAGAGTACTTTAAAACGTATTTTAAACGTATAGTAAAAAGTGTAAAAATGAAACTTATTTTACAACCCAATTTGTTTAAATTGGTTGTAAAATAAGTTTCATTTTTAAATTGCAAAAATATTATTATAATAATAGTGATAAATTTATTCAAACATATCGCCGCCATAAAATTTGTTGGCCTAGACTCGTCTAATGGTAGAGTTTTTATCATGGATTAATCAAGATTGTATTACGGATTAGTCAGCTTGTATTATGATGTAGTCAAGATTAGGGGAATTTTTAGAATTTTTGTGACGATGAAAGATGTTTTTAAATATGAGAGACCTTAGATCAGAGTTTAAACGTTCAAAGAGCTTTGTTTTTTACTGTCTAGTAGAGTTTACCAATGTATTTAACATTATAGCCGGGCATTTAAGTTTGTATTCAACAAAGGGTTTGACAAAGAATTATGGTTAAAAAAGATATAACAAAACAAAAAAAGACAAAAGTTGTAATAGAAATAAATAATAAAAAAAAGTACTTTAAAATAGAAATTTGTTTATCTATTATCTAAGGTTTGACAAACAATTTGTCCACCAATATAAAAATAGATTCTTAAAACTATACTTGAAGTATCAAAAAAAAATGTTTAAAATTTTTAAAAGGCAGCTTTGATGCAATTTTATAAAATTCTGAGTTTTTTTAAGACTTAAAAAAATTTATAGTTTTAAGAATTATTTAAACCAACACACTGATATTAAGTGCATCATGCGTTTTTTTTTTTGTTTTTTTTTCATGAGTAAATCATTGCGCATACGTGCGTAATCACAATACTATATATATATATATATATATATATATATATATATATATATATATATATATATATATATATATATATATATATATATATATATATATATATATATATATATATATATATATATATATATATATATATATATATATATATATATATATATATATATATATTAAATATATTTCTATAGTTGTATACTTAATAATATATAGTATCAATTTAATACGAATAAATAATAAAAATGCGGATTTTAAAGTATATCAATCTGATTAGATCAGGGGTAGATTTCTTTGGTATTTGAGGTAAGTAAGCTTTAGGTAAGTTCTAAACATAAACTTTTGTTTGTTTGTACATACTTATGTCATATGACAATATATTGCCATAAAAAATGCGCTATTAAAAGCCTGGAACAAAAGAAGTAGGCATCTTCTAAATACATAGATTTTTTTAAATAAATTTGAAAGAAATTGGTTTTTTAAAGTATAAATTTAAAATCTTAGACTGAATAAATTTTTATTTGAAAAATTAAAAAAAAATTATCTTCAGAAATTAAATCGATAATATAACTTACATCTCCTCCCTCTCGTTTTGATGAGATTGTAAACTTTATATGGTTTACAACGCTTTATGATTTTTTTGAATTTCTTTTTCCGAATTACCAGTTCCCTTTATTTAATCGGATGATGTCTATTTTTCAGGGAAATTTCGCTTCCATATTCTAATCAGCTCAACTTTTGGCACAACATCCTCATATGACATAAATTTGAACATATAAAAGTTATATCTATTATATGAGTTTATAACTGACTTGAAAATTACATGAGTAAAAAAATATCAGAAAGTATATATCCGCCTATTTAAATATACAAAAATTAGTTCTCGACATAATGGACTAAAAATTGGATACATAATGGACTAAAAAAGTAAAAAATAAATAATGGACTGAAAAAGTTTTTATTATTTCTTGCATAAAGCATCAAAGACTAAAGTCTTCAAACGTATTTCATTGCGTAATAAATAAATTTTTTGTAAGACAAAAAGTTTATTTGAGTTTACAAAAGGTCAATCACCGTTGAAAATATAATCCCTAATTTTACGGCTTTTTGTTCGCGCTGACTTTACCTGCTCTTTCCTTTCCAAACAAAATGGCGGACGACGTACAGCAGTTTTACGAACTTGTCAGGTCGCTGATGTCTATGGACAATGATGTCCGTAACGCAGCAGAAGTATGATGACTCTTTAATTTATGACAAATAATTGTTGCTACTATTATAATGATATATATATATATATATTAATATATATGTATGTATTATAATATCTTGTAAAACGCATATTACATGGCCTTTATACTTCTAAAATTTAGACTCAGTACTCTGCAATTCCTGAGTCTACAAGAATACAATTCTTATTGCAATGTATGTTAGCTGCAAATGTCTTAGAGGTATTTTTTGTGTTGATATATGTTTTTTAATAATTATTTGGGTTATCATTTATTCAAGTTTATATAAAGTAAATATACACCATACATCTAAAGAATATATGTCTAATAAATATATATAAAAATATAAATCTGAAAAATATAACATACATGAATGTTAATAGTTATTGCATTCATTATTACTGAAACTTTTAGAATCTTTATTCTCAATAACCTAACCATAAGCTCCAGCTGTTATATACAATAAACCATTAATATCATAATTTAAAGTGTCATTTGTTCTACAGGGGCTTCAAACACCTTCATGTACTTATTTAAAAAACACACACAAGCATTACTATTTACAAAGTTTGTTTTACAGTTTTGATGGCGTTTTAATACATAACAATTTTATGTTTATAGTTCACGTAATTTTTAGTTACGCACCATGGCAGCTGTACTTTTCCGACGCCTAATTTCAAATACAGACAACTTTATTAAAGAGATTGATGTTGGAACTCAACAGTTGTGTAAAACTCAACTTATTCAAGCCGTGCAATCAGAACAAAATGAACAGATGCGAAAAAAGTTTTGCGACTGTTTAGCAGAGTTTGCTAAATGCTATCTAGGTATATTTTTTAGTTAATATAGTTTTATGTCAGTCTGTAGGACGGTTTTTTTGTTGAAAATTTTTATTTAAAGTGTGTAAAATGTAAAAGAATTTTTATTTAAAGTGTGTAAAATGTAAAAGAAATATTTAGATGAAATCGGTAACAACCAGTGGCCTGATATTCTTACATTTCTTTATCAGTGTTGTGCTGCTTCAGAAACAAATTTAAAAGAGGTTGCATTACATATCTTAATGTAAGAAGAATTTTATGTGTTTTTAATAATTGTAATGGATATATAAGATATAAAGTTCAACATTGTTAAACCATAAATCTTATGTACTTAATATATAATGCTGAATAACAAAAGACTTGTTTTACTGTTAATGAAATAGATTTTCTTTATCTGGTTTATGCCATTCAGCGTGAGATCAATTTAAATTGTTAATTGGAAGTGTAATGTACTTCTGTTACTTAATGTCTTTGCGTTATTTGATGTTTATGTGTATTTAATGTATATATATGTTATGTAATGTTACGTATATGTGTAGGTTGTGATAAGAATATGATAATTTAGAAAATAAGGTTAAATTATAAGAATTTAGAAAAAGGTTGTTTTTTTAAAGAGCTTTTCCTGGAATCTTTGGTAAGCAACAAGAAACATACATCCAGGTTATAAAGGAAATGCTTTCTGCTTGTATAAAACCTTCAAATGAAGATAAAGTAAGCTTTTTTTAATATAAAATCCAAGGTATCTATCAATATATCTAAGTTTTTTTGTTTATGATTTGTATTATGAAATTATGAGTTGTAAACAAACTTTTTTCTGTTTTTAAATGTTTTACTTAAAAGTGTTTATATATTTTTAAATGAAAAAAAGCTCAGTTTTTGATTTTTTAATTCTTAAGCCAAGTTACTTTCTGCTTGAGCTATGTGCTTATGTTACTAAGTTCAGATTAAAAAAAAATTTTTTATCTTATGCTACTAAGGTATGTTAATATTTTACTGCATCGCATGCTGCAATGATACTATGTTCTTAGGTTAGGTTACTTTCTGCTAGAGCTGCATGCACCTTTATCACCGAACAAGTTGAAGAAACTGAGTATAAAATATTTGGTGATATATATCCTGGAATATTACAAGCCATCGAAATTTCTGTGAAAAATGAGGAAGATGACAGTGTTTTAAAATGCTTTGTTGAGCTTGTTGAAATTGCACCAAAACTTGTAAGATCAGATCTACAACCAACAATTAATCTTATGCTACAGGTAAGTTATGTAAATTATGCAAAATATTATTATTATTGCAAAATGTAAATTATTTAATTTTAGTATTTTCAAGAATCGATCCCTACCAAGTCCCTGGTAGTACCGTGCTTAACTTGTTTCTCTGCGTTGAGTTAAGAGAGAGTTGTAATCCACAATTAAAGTAGCCTCCTCAACTGTTGTAGTCTTCATGGCCTTGGGGAGGTGAATTAACAATTTTTTCAAAACCAATCATACCTATTTTGCTTTTTTATTTTAATGTTAGAGTACAATATAAAAATAATATTTACAAAATTCTAAGTATTCTAGAACCCTTGCAAAGTTCCAGAAGATAAGTCCCAATTTTCTATTTTAAATAGTAGCAAATTTCCATCCATTGCATTTCATGAGTTACTTATTTTATGAACAAACAAATTAAAAAGATACACACGATACATTGACACCGTTTTATATATAATGACTGTTATAATTATTATTGCTGCTAAATAATTTATGTTTTGATTTAGTGAAATAAATGAAAATAAAAATGTTGACAAAAAGCTGTAAAATTCTTACAACTGAAATTAAGTCCTTGTCAACCAGTTCCTGTCATTTGCCAGATGCCACTATCTAGCCTTCACTATCATTATCAACACTATATGTTATTTATGCTTCCACTAACATTTTGTTAATTGGATAGCCATCATCTTCAATCACTGGTTCTAAACTACTCAATTGCAGATAAGTTTGGACCTTTTTTTTTTATATAAAATGATAAAGAAAGTAACAGATCAGGTCACAAACCAAGAAATCAGGTATGTTCCTAGTGATTTAGTATTAACTTTATGTGGCATGGCACGCATCAACATAAAATAATGAAGAAGTCTGTTGTATCTTAAAAGAGTAGAAGAGCTTGTTGAAACCTGAAAGTGATTCAGGTGGAAAACATGGTAACTTTTTAGCCAAGTTGACAAAACTGGTTTTTGATATTGTGTCATATGATGCCATACAGGAAATCTAGACCATTCTGTCTGAAAAAAAACTTTTTTTTTTTTCTTTTTTTTTGCGCAGAGTAATGTTGCATATTCAAAAAGCAAAAAAGATAATGGTGTTGCATTCTATTTAGGTTAAATAAGTTTTTGATATCAAAGGTAAATATTTTGATATCAAAATTCAAAAAGATACAATCTGAAAGTCATGCTTAGAAGTAAAAGAAAGTAGGAAATGAAAGTTGACAGAATGATCAAAGTGGTGGGAACATGGAAATTAATAATGAAGAACATAATATTAAAGAAGATATTGTTATAGTAGTAGATACCACTTTAAGGTGGGACTTTAATTAAAAAACTAGAATGAGTAGACAATCAGATATTGCTACTCTTCACCTCTCCCAAATAATCATGCAATGTGAGGATATTACTTTAGCGGCAGACAGGTTGAAGTTATCCAACAATCAGGTGGCTATGTTTATGTCTGCTTTAATTAAAGCCCTTGGTAGAAAGTTTGTCAACAAAATTAATCTTTCCATTAAGAAATTTCATTTTTATTATCCAATTGTAAAGCCAATTAGAGAATAAGATTTTTACCTCTTTCCATTAACCAATTAAATAATCCAATTACACATTGTTAGATATTTTTGATTTAGGTATATAATAACTATGTGTATAATAAATATGTGTGTAATAAATATGTGTATAATAAATATGATGGTTCTTCTTTCAGTCACGTGATTTTTATCTTATAACCACATGAATAAGAATTAAAATTTTATCTTGTCTACTATCGACTAAAAATTTTTTATCTTTAACTAGTTTCACTGCCTTCATAATATCACAGACAAATCTTTCATAATATTATGATTCTTTTAATTTGTAAATTTCTAAATATAATTTAGTTTTTTCATCTAGTTTTTTTTTCGTTTTGTTTTTTCAAAGAAAACTAAAGTGGAAAAAATAAAATCTAATCCAAAATAAAATTCAGACTTATCAACTTTTGAAAATTCACTATTTGGCATTCCACATAAGCAGAATAAATTAGTACTATTATTATTATAAATTAATATTTATAATTTATGTTTATTATTTATTGTATTCTATTAAATAATGTTGAAAGTTTAGATTTTGACCAATACAAATCATGAAAACTCAATTCGACATTTAGCATTAGAGTCAATTGTTACATTATCTGAAACAGGTAAAGGCTTTGAGTCTAATTGTTTTTATGTTGCTTTTATATATTTTTATCGGTAATTTTTGTTATTTTTCAAGATTTTTATAGGTTGTTTTTATGTTAATGTTTTTGTACGATTTATTGTTATTTTATTTGTTGTTTTATTTTTATTTATTGAATTTTTGAATTTGTTTTTAGCTCCAGCTATGATAAGAAAACATGGAAGTGAACTTATTCCTAGAATTGGTAAGTGAACTTATTCCTAGAATTGGTAAGCAACATTTGAATGGCTATTTATGATATTGAATATTGCAGTATATTTATAAACTTTTATAATTTTTTCAAATTCAATTTGTAAAAAAAGTTTTTACATTTAAAGATTTTATTGAAAAAGTTACAAAAAAATTTGTGAGTATTTTGTTTTATGGAGTTGAAAGTGGATGCGGAAGAGAGTTGAAAGAGGGTGCATATATTTAGTGTTACTAAGTTAAATAAGGGATAAAGAAATTTTATTTTATTAGGTTTAAAAAAAGGTGTGAGAACTCAAAAATTTTCGCTTAAATGGCAAATCATAAACAGATGTATTGTATGTAAACAAAACTATTAGACTAAGATACAAGTCGAACTATTATAACAAATGGGTGGTATATTGCTCCTGTTTAGAGAAATAAAAAAAAATTTCAATGAACTTTTTATTCATTGAAATGAAAATTTATTTTAGTTAAGAAGTATATTGTCATTTAAAAATGTTTTAAATTGATTTGATTGGTTTAAATAAAAGGTAATTTGAAAAGAAAGGGTGGTTTCAGCAATAAAATTGAATAAGGCATAGCAAAAAAAGTTTTTTTACCTGCCCCCTCCCTTTTAGTCTATTATGTTATTTGTAAAATATATGTAAACAACTAATAATGTTATTGTTAATATTATTAATATTGTTATATTAATAATAATTTCGTAACAATTATTAATAATTGTTATTGGTAATTGCTTACATATATTTCACCAATAACACAGTAGATAAAAAGGGAGGGGTACAGGTAGAACTAAGCGCATAAAGCTGAATGTTAAAAAGCAATCGGTATCCAAAATTACAAAGCGTTAAAAGAGAGTATCATTCAAAAAAAACACCAAAGACAGTCCATGTATGAAGTAAACGCCTTGTTTAAATAAGTTAAATGCACATATACTAATAAAAACAAATAAATATAATTATATAATAAAAAAAGGTTTACATAAAAGTATATCCATGCATTTTGTAGATGTTTAGGTACAATATATATACTAGTTACATTAAAATTATACAAATATATTTTACAAACTGCAATTTATTTATTAAAATTTTCTATTTTGTAGTGTTGGTACTACACCAAAATCTTATTAAAAAAAAAAAAAACTATATAAAATGTGTTAAAAAAGTCTGAATTTATTATTTTAGTTCCAGAGATGCTTTCTCTGATGGTAGATCTTGAAGAAGATGAAGATTGGAGTTATAGTGATGATGTTGAAGAAACTGATATGGATAGGTAATTTTTAATTAACTTTTTTTTTATACATGTGCACTCATAAACAAGTTTCAGCAGACAATCACCTAGACCGCCTTCCCACTTGAGTCACTTTACATAGGTGAATCAACCCCTGTGCAAAATACAATTTTTTTCTAAGAAAAAGATACTAAGTTGACTGTTTTTTAGGTTGAATTTTACTTACCTAAACAAAAAAAGTAAAAAAACATCAAGCGCATTAAAAATAAAATATTGCTTAACAAAGTGTCATGTAACTATGCAAAAATATTTTTAAAAAAAGCCAAAAAATATTTATTTATTAAAATGTTTAAAAATTGCGGGAAAAACTGGTTATCTCTAAAATAAAGTCAAAATGATATGGAAACATGGATCTGAATAAATATATATGCGCACATGTACAAGCCTTCTGAGGATAGGCCTTCGGTTGCATGCTTTATTTGACCATGCATGTAATAATTTGTTTTGACAACTTGGCAATAGCTCTTTGCATGTTTTGACAATTAACACCTTTTAAAAATGTGCTGAAAAAATTAAATTAAAGAAGTATTTTAAAAAAAAGAATAATAAACTGAAAAACAAAAAATAAATCTTTTACAGATTCTTCAGCATATAACATAATTGTGTAACTTTTTTTTAAGATATTAGGGTATTTCTATCAGAAAATCATATTTGTACAATTTTTCACTAAATTCCAAAAAATATTCATAATATAATGAAAAATAAATCAATATATTGAGTTTCTAGATTTTTGTAGTGCAAATTGTTTTTAACAATAGTCAGGATAATTTTTTAATTAATGTATTTTTTATAAATTTGCTGTTTTTTTAAAATAAATGTTATTTGATGATGGTATGAATTTTATGCAAGTATTATAGAATATTATATTTAAGGTGACCAATGTCCTCTTGTTGTTGACCAATGTCCTCCTGTTTAGTACATAAGCTAAATAAAATTAAGATTTTAAATGTGAACTCATAAATTAAAAGATGTTGGACATCTTATTGTACATTCTGGATCTTTTTATTTTTAATTAAACAATCACAATGTGCGCATAATAGAAGCATTATGTACGCAAAAAGTCTTTAAATCAATTTTTTTCTTTTAATTAATATATTGGCGTAGTGTTGTGGAGTGTTGTGGTTTTTGAAGCACAGCTGTCAGAGTTGCAGAAATCTCCAATGGGAACTATTTTTTTAAATTTTAAATGTTTTATTTGAAAATAGTTTATGTTTTTTTAACTAATACTATTTTTTATTTAAAGTTACATAACCTAGAGTTACATTTAAGGTTAGGCGCAGTGGAGTGTGCATACATCAACTGATTTTATTTTAAGAATTTCGGTATTTATTCAAATAGGGCTTATAAATTAAAAAAATTTGTATTTGAAAGTTGCTAAATTAAATAAATGAAATAGTCAAAATGGTTAATAATAGTTTAATGTTTATGTTCGTACAAATTAGTTGTATGCGCATGCAAAAAATAAAAAAAATGCCTTCCGTAAAAGAAATTGGTAATAAATAAGTAATTAGGTTAGAGTTGTGATTATATTTACCTTAAATGTTTTATTTGTTTAAAAACTACTAAAAAACGCAGTTAAGTGAAAATGTATTAAAATAAAATATAAATAAAAGCATAAAACTTTTCGAGAAAGTTTTGAAAAAAAGTAGATCTGTATTCTTTTTTACTGTAAGTTTTAATTTAACATATATGCAGGCCTCGGCGGGAATAAATGAGTGCATTTAAAAGTGCAATAAAAGAAATGCTCTCTTAAAATAAACATGGCGAGCCATGCAAGCTGCTCTTCTAAACAACTTTTTATAAGAGCTTTGGAATTTGGTATTATACTTAATACAAGCATATAATTGTAAAATTTAAATATTTCATTATATAAAAATTATTATGCAATAATTTAGTGCATATTAATTTTATATTATTTATATGAGTTTAAGCAAAATAAAGAAATACAGTTAAAATATTCAAAAAGAAAAATGTTTAATTTTTTTTCAAATGTATTTTTAAAATTATAAACTAAATTTAAGTATTAACTTTAATAGGACATTGACTAAGAAATAGATTTACCACAGAATATTATTGATTCTTTATAATTGCATTTTTATAAAAAACTGTTTTTTTATTTTATTTAAGATCAGTTCGTCCAATTTAATTTAAATTTATTTTTTTGCAATAACAATATTTAAAAAAGCGATTCAGTTTATTTTGCAATTATTGGTTTATTTTGAAAATGACTTTTGCGTTTTGCATTTTAGTTACAATGATAATGGTTTTCTTTTATTAACAAATTTGGGAACTTGACCATTATGGTGTAGTAATATTGACTCGTACATGAAAAAAAAAATCACATTTTGTAGGCAATCTGAAACTCGAACTTTGTCTTTTTATTCGATGTAGTTAGCACAAGAATTTTTAATTTTCTTATCAATATCTAAAATAGAAAAAAAAAGGAAAATAGTTTATATTTATGAAAAAATTATGCTTTTGCAATAGTCGTTAATTGCCCCCATGAACCGTAGGAGAGTGTGGGCGAGAATGGGAGCTAAAGCTCTTGCTTCCTGCCAAGGCCTATATAATTATATATAATACTTTTCTAATTAAAAGTAAAGTAAAATTAAAAGTTCTTATCAGCATAGGAGTTGTACATTAATAATTTTTTTCCATTTTCACTCCAAATCATTGCAATTTGCATTTAGGAATGTAGTTTGTAATCAGTTTATTTATCATGATTGATCCATGAGCATGAGTATAAATATGAATGATTCATTTTTCTACTCATAACATTCTCTTTTTTCTTTCTTGTTCACTTCCAACTAGGCTGTACTTTCTTGCAAACAAAACAATACATTTTTGTATAACAAAAATATATGTTGTGTTTGCAAGAAAAGTTTAAATTTATTTCCCTTTAGGATAAAAAAAAACTTACTAAACAAAAAAATATAAATTAATTTCTAAATGCAGATGTGAAAATAAGTACCTTAAAAAGCAAGTGATAAATAAGTTTTGGCGCAAATACAAAATTGCATTTAATCTTGTTGATACACTCTTTATATACATTTTAAATTACTCGAAATAAAGGTCTTGTATTTTATCATTAGGTTTAATAAAATTTTTTACTACTTTTCTTTTTTTTTTAAATTACAGAAAATGGTAAAGTACGAGACTAAAAATCATTGCAAATTAATTCAAACAAATTTTCAAAAATAAATTCAATATTATATATTCTTAACGATCAAATAATATATATCTCGTTAAGATGCGCATGTATTCTAGCTTTTTAATATAAAAATCTTTATAAAGATCTATTCTTATGATCTTTAAAAACAAGTTGCGCTGATAAAATCTGAAATCCAAGTATATTCTTTTATTATAATTGTATTAAAAATAAAAAACATTTTTGGGTATTTAGTAAAATACTTATTCTTAAATATGATTTTTTAATTGTGAGTGAAAAAATATTCCAATAGCTTTAAAAAAATCCACAATGATGTCATATACTGAAGCTGGTAAGAATTAAACTTGCATAAAATAAATTATCAAATCTGTAGATTGCAGTGTATATTATAAAGACTCTGAAAACCAAAGTAAAATAGAAAAGGCAAGCTTTTACTAAAACAACAGTTTTTGTTTTGTTTTTATACATTAATTATTAAGTTTTAATTGAATAAAGTTAGCCCAAATGTTGTTGTTTTTTTTTTTATTTTCTTTAATATGAACACAAATCATCTAGGCAATTATTAATCCCCTAAAATGAATGAAAAAATCATAAAAAAATAAAAATATAAAAATAACATGTCTTTCTTAATTTTAAAAGACTATAAAAGATCGAAGTTTTAAATTTATTCAAAATTTAAATTTTGAAGTAAGTTTAGTTTTTATTCCAAACTAAACTTACTTCAAAATTTGGTTATTTTAAAACTTTGAAACTGATATTTTCAAATGTCTACGTAATAAAAATGATCTGTTAGTAGGATTTGAACTCGCGATCCAATACCAAGTAACCAAAGTAAATGATAAATACTTTACAATATATATTTTTTTTAAACTAAAAAGTTCTTATAAATAATGGTAATCGATATCAACAGTAAAAGAATTGTCAATATTATTTTTGACTTTGTTATATTTACAATATAACAAGCATTATACATAAGGGCATCTTGAGCCAAGTGAAGGGCCCAAACTATCTATTTTAACTGGAGCTATCAGTTTAAATCAGGCTTTTCTGACATTTGAGGATAATAATTTTATGTAATGCATTTTAAAACACAATGAATTTGTTTAAAATATGCATAAAAATTTATAATAGAATTAGGTGGTAAAAGTGGTGTCCTATGATTCAACCGAATCGTAAATTTCAATTTAGAACTGAATATGAGAAATTTATTACACAACCGAAAATAATCTCGAAAAAAATTAGAACCGAAATAATTTCAATCGAATTTTCGATTCGAAAGTCATAATTGTATTTAGAACCGAAAAAATTTCGATCGAAATGTCATAAATAATTTTAGAACCAAAAAAAATTCGATTGAATTTTTGGATCGAAAGTCGTGAAATAAAGTTTTTAAATTAAAATAAAAAAAGAAAGGATTTTGTAATTCGATCCAAATTTTTTTTTGGTTGTAAAATTCGGTTCTAAAACTTTCAGCGCAAGAAAGGATTTTGTAATTCGATCCTGCAATGAAAGTATACTTTTTGGTTCTAAATTTTTTGGTTGTGAAATATTTCGGTGATATTTTCGAGGATGAATATTTTCGGCTCTATCATGTGACACGGTAAAAGTTGTATTATTTAAATAAACAAAAGAAAACAAAAATGTTTTTAAATTTAGAAAAAGCAAAAATTTAAGTTTGTTGAACATAATTTTTAAATGTTGTTTAAAAATTATCTTTCTTTAAGCATCTGTCTTGTTCGTAGGTTGTAACTACAAAAGTAGCCTCCACGACTGTAGTGGCCTTCTTGGCCTTGGGGAGGTGAATATGTTGTCAAAGATGCTTATAGTTATTAAAGATTTATTACTATTGTAAACATCATTTTTGTTTTAATATCTTTTAACAGACACACAACTTGTGACTTTTTATCTTTCAATACTTACATTTTTTTATTACACAGAACACATTTAGGGAACAGATGTTTTTTTAAAAAGTTGTTTTTTGGACACCTAATGTGTGTGTGTGTATATATATATGTGTACACATGTATATATATATATACACATATATGTATGTATATATATATATATATATATATATATATATATATATATATACACACACATATATATATGCACACACACACGTATATATATATATATATATATATATATATATATATATATATATATATATATATATATATATATACACACATATACATATATATGTATGTGTATATATATATATACATACATACATACATGCATACAAAGTTTTTTCTTTTTATCAAGTCCTACATAGGTACCTTTATAGTGTCTGCTTAAACCCCTAATCAATGATATCATATTCAACCACATATACATATATATATATATATATATATATATATATACATACATACATACATACATACATACATACATACATACATACAAAGTTTTTTCTCTTTATCAAGTCCTACATAGGTACCTTTATAGTGTCTGCTTAAACCCCTAATCAATGATGTACTGTAGCCCTATATCTCAGTAACACATCATTAACGTTTCTTACATAAATATATGCATATATTAAAACATACATACATTTGAATGGTTTTTTCTACAATACTTGTATGTACATTAGCAATTCCGTCATTGGAGAAAGCAGTCTGGATCGTTTTACTTGTGGTGTTGGCGGTAAAGCTGTGTTGCCACATATTATTTCAACTCTTCCACCCATGTTGCAACATAGTAAGAAGTTTTAGAAATTCTTCTATACGTATTTATTTTTCTACTCTACTGAAATTCTTATTAAGATCAATTTTTTTTAGAACTCAATTCACCTTTCTAAAATTAGAGAGGCTTTTTTTTTTTTAGCTGACTGGCGTTATCGTCATGCTGCACTCATGGCTATATCTGCTATTGCAGAAGGTTGCATAAAGCAGATGGAGCCTCTTCTTGGTAATGTTGTTGATTCTGTTATTCCATTTTTACAAGATCCTCATCCACGAGTGCGTCATGCAGCATGTAATGCTCTCGGGCAGCTAGCTACAGATTTCAGTGTTTTATTTCAAAAAAAATTTCATGCAAAAGTTATGCCAGGTATAATTCATTCATTTTATATTCTGATTTTGATAAATTCAAATTTAGAAGCAAATTTTGTAAAATGGTGTTTGATTACTTTTGAAGGTTTAATGTCTTTAATGATAAATGACACTGCTCATCCAAGAGTCCAAGCTCATGCTGCTGCTGCTTTGGTAAACTTTTGTGAAGAATGTGCTCCTAAAATACTTGAACCATACCTTGATTCTCTTGTCAATGCTTTAGAAGTTGTTTTAGCTTCAAAGATTCATGAGGTATCTAACATTAATTTTAAGTAAACATTTTTTGGTTAAAGAAAAATAATAGCTTTAGATAGAAAGGGGCTTTTTTTTAGGAAAATAATTTGGGTAGCTTTACCCCTTATGTCAAAGCATTCTGTAAGGATACATTGATAAAAACATTGCCAAATAGAAACATTTTTCAGCAAAAAATATAATTTGCTAATTTAAATATAAATAAAAGTGAGATATATATTAACTAAATATTAAAAAAGATATATTTTTGGACGAGTTTTAGGCGGCGCCCAAAATTTTTCCTAATATGTAAGTAAGGTTATCTGGAAATCATAAAACCATTTTTTGATAATATAGATTTGTATTAACTAATAAATATGCATATTAATGAATATGCGTTTTGCTTTTACTTTCCTTTTTTGTAAAAATGGACAGTCATCCATGCATATTTGGATTTACACAAGTTTGGGTTTGACACTGGCATAAATTACAATTTATGCCAGTGTTTGTTAGCACTTATGCAGATTTGGACATAATCAGGTTTTTCGCATTTGCTTTACATCTATGCCTGTGTTTTGAATTTTTATACAATCATTCTAGTTTTTAGCAAAAGCCTCCTGTTTTCTCAGCTCTATAAAAAATAATATTTTGAACTCAATAATGATAAAAAAACTTTTTAAATACAAATTTGGTTGGTAATAACTAAAAACTTATACTGTGTGTTTAGGTGGGCAGTCTAAAATCATATGAAGTAGCCTGCTGCCATGGGCTTAAGTGCATACATCAACTGACAAGTAGTAAATAGTATGCAAGAGAGTGTTGGTACATAAACTTTGGGGTTTTAGGCTTGTGCAGCAATCTTTTTTTCCATTCATTTTTTTCTTTTTTTTCCAAAAAAGCCATATGGAAGAAAGTTGAGCGGTTGCCAATCTATATACACTATAGTAGATTAATAGTAATTCAAGGATTAGTAACATCTAGATATATATGATTTTTTAATAATATTTAACAGAAAAATGGCTATAAAGCTGCTATGAAAAGTTAATAGGTGTTTGAAACAGCTTTATTTTAAAATTTTTATTTTTTTAATTCAAAACTGCTTTTGAGAATAAGGTATTTTAATAAAGTTAAAAGAATTTTAATTTTCTGATTTTTTTCGGTTTTAAGTTTTCGAGATTTTTATGGTTTCAAAGAAATTTATAAACAGAATAAAAATAAAATAAATTTTTTAAGAGGTTTAGAAGTTGTATATTTTTATTTATAGATACTTACCTAAATACTCAGTGACAACATTAAAATATTTTAATTTTTATATGTAAATAAAATTTTATTTTTTAAATTTTCTTTAGCTTTTGCAGCGAGGCTCAAAGCTTGTTCTTGAACAAATTTTGACAACTATTGCCACAGTGGCAGACACTGCTGAATCAAGATTTACAAAATACTATGAACGATTTATGCCCAGTCTTAAGTATATTTTCCAGAATGCAATAGACAAAGACTATCGATTATTGCGTGGCAAGTCGATTGAATGTATTAGTTTGATTGGACTAGCTGTTGGAGCTGAAAAGGTAAAACTTTCTTAAAATTAGGGCTTACTTTAATTTCTAACAAAATTGGGTGATTTTTTCTACTTTTTGATTTTGTATTAATTAGATTTTTAAATAATTTTTTTATTTATTTTTTTCTTCTGGAGTCCTATTTAGTAATTAAATTTATCAAAAATTAAACATTTTAATTTTTAATATTTTATATCTTTGTAGAATATTGATTAAGTAAAGTAAATTAATGAATCTGTCTGAAAAGGTTATGAATTGTTAATCGATCTGAATATGTGAATATTGAATATGTGATTTTGTGAATATTTTATAAGTCTGTGAATATCAAGTGAAATTTGTGATATTTATTCTTAAATGTCGAAAGAATGACAATAATTTATGAGTTTTACTTTGTTGTTAACTTACATTTTGTTTGTGTTATTAAAAACCTAATAACTCTGGATTTGTAGTATTAATTTATATATTAAATTATCACCAAAAAATAATATCTTCAGTGCATAGAAAAAATGTATTTTATATTCAGAAAAAAAACATACTAAAAAAAACAACTTTTATTGTCAATTTACTTGCCATCGCAACTGTGTATGTGTAAAAATAATTTTTGATGTTTGTTTATAATTTAAATGTTTTATTTTTTAGTTTTTACCTGATGCATCTGAAGTGATGCAACTGTTGTTAAAAACTCAAACAGACTCAGAGGAAATAGAAGCTGATGATCCACAGATATCTTATTTGATTTCAGCTTGGGCTCGAATGTGCAAGATAATAGGCAAAGATTTTGTGCAGTATTTACCTGTAGTAATGCCACCCGTCTTAAAAGCAGCACAGATTAAACCTGAAGTTGCACTTCTTGATTGTAAGTTTTTTAACTTTTTTTTTAACTTTTTCAGTTCTGTTAAATTAATTTAATTTGTAAACAAAAAAAATTATTTAGTGGATGATCCTCAAAGCCTAAATGTTGATGAAGATGACGGTTGGGAGTTTGTAAATCTTGGTGAACAACAAAAATTTGGAATTAAGACAGCAGGTTTAGAAGACAAGAGCACAGCCTGTCAAATGTTAGTGCATTACGCTAGAGAATTAAAAGAAGGGTTTGCAGATTACACTGAGCAGGTTGTTAAAATAATGGTTCCTTTGCTAAAATTTTATTTTCATGATACTGTGCGTGTTACAGCTGCAGAATCCTTGCCACATCTTTTAGAATGTGCTAAAGTAAAAGGTTGTTTTTTCATAAATTTTTGGTTTCTGCGCTTTTATTAAAAGAGTTAATAACACATTACTTTCATATTTGGTTTAGGAGATGAGTATCTTTCTCAAATGTGGTTATACATTTGCCCAGAACTATTAAGTTCAATTGAGCGGGAACCAGAAGAAGCTGTTGTTCCAGAGTTAATGGACAGTTTTGCTAAGGTATTGAAACTTCATGCTTTTTAAAAATATTTTGTATCATAAATACTCTTTATTAAAAAATAAATTCTAATCAGGGGCCATCCATAAAGTTCATACGCAGTAAAGCTATTATTTTAGGGTCCACCTCCTCCTTGTACGCACCTGATGCTTTCAGCAACCTCACCCCACCCCTCCTGCATTATTTAACAAAAATTAATCTCACACACTTCTCCAACACATAAATTTTTCAAAACATTAAAAAGAAAAAACTTTTAATTTATTTGACATTTGTCTGTTACATAATGTAATATTGATTTTTTAAACTCGTGTTCAAAAAATCAATATTACATTGTGTAACAGGTAGAAAAAAGGAAAAAATCAAGTTTTAGGAAATATAAAACAAGAGATAATCACAATAAATACGTACTCTGTCTTTAAACTCCCCTCTCTCCTGTACTCACTTGTACGTGTACGGATAAACCCGCCTTCTTTCTATATCTGTGTACATATTTTATTGAAGACCCCTTAATAAATACAAGGATTTAATTTTGTTTTAAAAATTGGTTGACAAGTTAAGTAATAAAATGTTTTATATAAAACTTTTATGAAAATGGAGATGTCATTATATGATGTTGTGACTTATTTGATGACTAAATATTTTTATTGTAAAACAGCACAACTTAATCTCCAGGATAAACTGTATCTACATAAGCATCATTCAGTCTGGTTACAGGTGATACTTATAACTTTTATTAGACCAGCCACAATATTGCTGAAGTAAAGTCAATCTTGATTATTAAACAATAAATTGTTTAGTGATGCTTTCTGTGATTTGTGACTTGTGACATGCATGCTATCATTCTACAAGTTTTGCTGCTTAAATGTCAATGTTAGAATCTTAACATTAAATTTGGTAAAAACAAATGTGTATAATCAAATTAATGGTGTTTTTCTTGCTTGAAGAAAAGTGGCTTTCTTTCCTCAACTCTGTGAAACACAAAATCTGACTCTACTACATCTTTCTTGTTTTTGTTTTGTGCTGCTGTCTCCTGATATTTGCTTTATGAGGATTGAAACAAGCAGACATAACAAAAAAAAACATTTGTGTGCCCAGTACAAAGAATAAAGTTGCTGTATACTATAATAAACTCATAACAATAAATTTTTATTAATTTATTTAAATTTATTTTGCCTAATGTGTTGTATTTAGTTGTTTTACCATTATTGGTGTATTTTGTATTGTAAGCTAATTTTGCATTACTGTGCATTGTTAATATTTGGTATGCAAATATATTATATGGTCTTAGAATTTATGCTTTCAATTCATAATAAAGTTGTGTAATTCTTTTTTAACATTTGACTTAAATTTGGGATTATTAAAGGAGTTATAAAGTTCTTTTTTAAATTTTCATTTTTTTAATTTACCTCCCCAAGGCCAAGAAAGCCACTGCAGGCAAGGAGGCTAATTAAAGGTGGTTATAACCGTCTCTCAACTCTATAACTCCAAAACACGAACCTTGACAAACAAGGCCGCTCTGCGGTATACCAGGGGTGTGGTAAAGATCGAACTTGGAACCTCTCGCTTATGAAGCAAACGCTCTAACACTACACCACTACCGCATGGTTTATTTAAGTCTAGTTAGAAAAACCTTTTATTATAATTTTATTTTTAAAAAAGTTGAAAAAATAATTATGCCAAAATTTTGGAATTTTAAATAAAAAATTAAATCTTAAGTCAGTACAGAGATTATTTTTTTTCCATATTACCAGATATTTTTTTCCACTTTTAGTTTTTCTAGGTTTCCAGAAAATTCTTCCTTTAATACAAGTTTAAATATATATTTTTTATTTGCAATTTTGCAAATGTTTTCCGGATATTTAAAATATGACCTCAATGATATCTGGGTCAATATCAAAAGTTTTAAAAATCCTTTGTCTAATTTGAGATTCTACTGAATTATTTTGTAATCAAATTTAAAATAAACTAGGTAAAATTAACTGTGTATTTTGTTTTAAAACTATTTAACACTGAAAATTGTGAAATTGGAAATATAAAATTGAAAAATGATATATAAAAATGTGTTATAATATTTAGGTGTTTTAATTTTAGTGTGTTGAGGTATTAGGTGTCGGGTACATTACCCCAGAACATTTAACTCATTTGGGACAGATAATACACGAGAAACTTGAAAAACATGATGAACGTCAAAATGAGAGACATGGTTAAATTTTAATTTAGCATTGTTTTATGTTGATACAAATATGAATTATTCTTTTAATTTGAAATATTTTTTTTTTTAGTTAAAAGAAAGGATGAAGACTACGATGAAGAAGTTGAAGAAGATTTGCAAGATGAACATGATACAGACGAGTATATATTGAGTAAGATCTCTGATGCAATGCATGCTTTGTTTAAGACCCACAAAGAAACTATTCTACCTTTTTTTGATCAGTTGCTGCCCGACTTTAATAAACTTATGGTACCTGAACGACCTGCATCAGATAGGCAATGGGCATTGTGTATATATGATGACTTATTGGAATATACAGGAGCTGTTAGTTGTAATTATATATACTATAAGTGTTTTTAAATTGTAGTTTTTTTTTTTAATAATGAATAACTTTAATTATTTTTGCAGGCATCAATAAAGTATCAAGAGTATTTTTTAAAAACATTATTAAGTAGTGTTCAGGACTCCAGTCCTGAGGTTCGCCAAGCAGCAGCGTATGGTTGTGGTATAATGGCACAATTTTGTGGAGTTGATTATTCCATAGCGTGTGCTGAAGTTCTACCTCTTCTTGCACAAGTTATTACTCATACTAATTCACGTGACAAGGTTAATATTAGCTCTACTGAAAATTGTATATCAGCTGTAGCTAAAATTTGCAAATACAATTCATCACAAGTGAATTTAAATGACATTTTGCCAAATTGGTTGACATGGTTACCAATAACAGAAGATCAAGAAGAAGCACCTCATGTATATGGATATTTGTGTGATCTTATAGAAAGGTTTTATATTTTTGCTTTATTTTTTTAAAGTATGCTGGGTTGTGGATAATTTTTATTTTTTTTATAATTAATTTATTTTTGATGTTTTATGTATTATATATATTACTTATAAAAATGTATTATGAAAAAAATGTTTTAACTAATAATTTATGTATTATATGTATAATATTTATTAAAATGTTTAATGTAAATAATATTTTTTTTAAACTAATATTTTTTTATTAGTTGTACTGCATCAAAATTGAGCCTATCATTTGACATTGTTTGATGTTATAAGAAACAAATTATTGACATCTTGGTTTAAGTGCAAACCATTTTTTACTTTCAAACATTTTTTTCACAACAAAACATTAGTGAATTATAAAACCACTAATGGTTTTTTAATCTATTTAAAAAATCAACTCAACTAATTATAAAGTTAATAATAAATAATAAAGTTTATTATTTCCCAAGATTATTTTTTTTAACATAGTTAAATACAATAATGTAATTTTTAGTATAATATATATATATATATATATATATATATATATATATATATATATATATATATATATATATATATATATATATATATATATATATATATAACACATATATACATATAAGTTTTAGATTAATATAAGTTCATCTAATTACATGGTCTAAAACAATTTAAATTAAGAATTAAAATTTTCATTAAGGTTTCATTACATTTGAAAACACGTTAAGAAACATCTTACACTACAACTTGTTTTAAAAGTTTATTTATTATCACCAACCCAAGTTAGTATTTCATAATAATTTCTATGTAAAAATTTTAAATCCAAGTTAGAATTAATAAGACTGGGAACAATTGGGAACAACATCTTTCAAACTTTACAGTTCATAGATTTTTACACTTAAAGCAGTTAATTTTTATGTATTTACACTTAAAGCAGTTAATTTTTTGAGTGTGTTTACTTTAAACCCCAGCAGATGGTTTATTTCAATGTGATGTCATTCTTTAATACAAGACTGAGTTTCTTATTCGATGATTACTGATTGCAACTAATTCATTTTTATTTCATTGCAATACTTATGTTTTAATTATTACACAATAGTTGTCTTTATTACACAATAGTTGTCTATTAAAATTAGATTCATAAGTTTAAATTAAAATATATTATATGCTACAATAGAAATTTTTATTAATAATTTCTTATATTTTAATTTTTTTTTAATTTTGTTATAAAATAGTTGTTTGATTTATCAATTTTATTTTAGTAACCATAGTAACCATTTTGCCATTTTTTTTCTTTTAGTAACCATCCTGCTATTCTTGGTGCAAACAATATTAATTTACCAAAAATTGTTCAAATCATAACAGAAGCAATAGCTTGCGAAGTATTTGAGCAGTATCCTGATGTCCTTGATAGATTAAAAGTGATTCTTTCACAAATAAGAGTAAGTGTGTTTCAAATTTGACAACAAATAACAATTTTATATATATATTTTTTCAAATTGACATGTGAATCATCTAAAAAATTCATTGAATTGTGAGATTAGAAATATTTAGTAATATTAAATATTCTTATGGATCTTTTGACGAAATTAGTCATTCTATTGCTCACATATTGCTCCAAATTTTTTATTTTAAGTTGGTAACTAATTTTCTTTCTTTTTCTTTTTTTAGTTTTATTTTCTTTTGTTTCTTTTAACACAATATTAGCATAACTGCTGAGTTTACTATATGAACATAATCTGTTCCTCACATTTGAGCAAATAATAAGTCATTCAGCTTTGCTTCAAAAAATTTCATTGGTACACGAGACATAATACATCTATGTTCATATTCTTTGCAGTAAAGTCTAAAATGACAAGTTTTTTATAAAATGATTATTATTTTTTTAAACTTTTATATAATTTTGCTTTGTTTGACACCCAAATTATTATTTTTTTAGTATCTAAAATCTAATATTAGGGGCCTGTTAAATTAAATAGCTTTGTTTAATAGTTTTGAAATATATATATCTGTATCTGTGTGGGACCATTTGTTAATTTATGATTAGTGCGAATATGACATTTTGCAGGAAAAGAGTTTAAAAATTTTATTTGTTGTCATAAATTTGGTAATAATGTAAAATAAGTTTTTTTCAAAACTACAGTAATCATATTTTGACCAAATGAAAGATCTAACGAATTATAACAAAACTGCATACTTCTAATTATGCACACACACACACGCGCGCGCGCGTACGTGAAAGCAATAAGCTGATGAAATATTTTTTGTACTATTTTCAACTAGACTTATATTCATCGAGAAATTTTAAAATTCATAGTATAATTTCTCAGCCTTCAAAAATTATGACCATATAAAATTTGCAACCCCCTCAAATTAAGGTTTAAACCCACCCACCCCACCCCCTTCAAATGGGAGTTTAAAGTTTATATAGTCATAATTTTTGAACACTGAAATACTTTACTATAAAATTTAAAATTTATCGATGAATAAGTCTAGTTGAAAATCGTAAAAAAAATATTTCATCAACTTGTTGCTCTCACGTTTGGGGCAGGGGGGCTAAGATTTTAGGGTTTCTTGTTCCAATTCTCCTATCGTAATTTTTTTTTGTGAAGAATCTTTTTATCATACATATGAACGTAAAAAAAATTTGTATGTATATTAAATTTTTTTACTTATTGAAAAATTGATTCAACTTTTTTTTTAACTAGATAAATGAAGCTGTATGGAGCGCTTGCGTTGAGGTATTGAACGATAGACAAAAAAATGCTTTATCTCAGTTGTAATTCGAAGAATTGTTTTTAACCCGAATAAATCGATATCGTCCATTAGCCATTTAATTTTATCAAAGAAATAAGAACCCGAAAATTTTAAATTTTTTTATCGTAAAGAGCTAAGGTGTGTGGTGAAACTGTTCTTTTAGCATGCAACGTGAAATTTCAAGATATTTATGCAATATTATTATGCAATACTCTATTAGAATGCAATTCTATTGCTGTCTTACACCAGAATATATTTTTATATATAATTATTCAAGTTTTAAATTTCAAAAGTTTTTAACTGGAGACAGGTCTTAATTTATTTTAATGTTAATAATTTTTGAAGATTTTAGGTAAAACTCACTTTGACCTAAATGTAGTGAGGTTAGTATTTTTACTTTAAATATAAATCACTGTTACAAGTAAGTAAGCATAAGTTACTAAATATAATGCTAAAATAAATAGTTATTGATTAATTTAGTAATCATTGCTGAAATTAAATTTTTTTAACTTAAGATTTTTTAAATAATGCTTAGGCACTAAGCAAGGGAGAGTATTTAACATGATTATATAGGGCAAATTAAATTAGTTTGAATTTTTAATGAAATGACCGTGGCGGCGTTCAAAAATTAAGTTGGACGTTGTCGTTTTGATGGTCGAATTAATTTAGTTATTCAAATGTTGCCGTTAAATTCAGCAAGTTTTAAAATTACTTACCAATAACAAATCAGTTGATCAATTTATTGCAACGCCAAATTTAACTTTAAATTAAAAATTTTCAAAACTAATTAGGTTTGAAATTTTTAAAGTTAAATTTGGTGATATTATAAATTCATCAATTGGTCAAAAAATCGCACAAAAGATCTGGAATTGTCACTGGTTATCTAATCAGTGACAATCCCAGAGCTTATGTGACTTTAGTTTCGACTGATGTTCAGCTTAGGGTTAGGGCTATAGTAGTTGTAAAAATTAAATACAATTACACATTACAATACAATAATATTGTATTGTAATATTATAGAAACAAACAAAACAAAAAATTTATTTTGGTATTGTATTGCTGTGATAAAAAACAATTATAATAAGTGTTGCATTGTTTTTTTCTAACAATAAAATAAAATTCGAAAACTATTGTATTGCATTGTTTTAATGAAATAAAATTACAATAACTATTGTATTGTTTTGATGAAAACAATTACAATAACTATTGTAGTGTATTTACACTAAAGTAGAAAAGCTAACGTATTTATATTCATCTCTGACGAACTTACTATTATTTTTGCTATTTTTTTATTTACGGATTTGCAATATGTTGCAAATTTTATTTTTTACATATTTAGATTTCGCACCACCTATCTTGTTATGTATTTCTAAGCTCTAAATGGCCGCAAAATATTGCCTGTCTGATGATTGCCTTACTATTATGAAAAATAACATTCCTGATTGCCTTACTATTAAAATAACATTCATAAATTATTTTATTCAGCCCTTTTATTTTTTCCTCCTGATTTTAATGCTGCAAAGGAACTTAAAATATATATTAAAATTAACTTTAGTAACACAAACAGTTAAACATAATAATTCCTCTTAAATAAAAAAGTCATTACAATACTTTTTTTTTCCAGATATTGTTATTGCTCTATAAAGATGAATTTCAATACAATATTTATTGTTATTGTATTACAGAATTACAATAGTTGTAAATCACAAGTAATGTTATTGTTTCTAAATTAAGTTAATAAAATAACAATAATTATTGTTACTGTTATTGTTTTCATTACAATTACAATAGTCCTAGTTCAGCTAGTTGAGTTTTACGCGAAGCAAAAAGAATTTTGTCTGAAAAAACGTCTTAATCGTTGTAATAGTTCTGGGAATAGGCCTTTAAAACATATAGGTGCGTACAATGGGGGAATCGGTCTTAAATCTGTGGTTTTACTGCAAACGTACTTCATGAATGCCCCCAAACCACGAAAATTTCAAGAATTTTGAGCAGGAAGTTATGTAATCGTACTAAGTGTTTGTTTGTTTTTGTGGGTGGGGGGGTAATTTCTTTGCCTGTTGCATTTTTAAAAGGTGTTCGCTGTTGCTTTGCATTCCAACATTGATCTGTTTGTAATAGAATTTTATAAGTATCTTCAAGAATTATATGTTCTGAAATTTTAGTTTTGACTTGAATTATTTTTTTCAAATTTTAGTTTATTATTAAACTTCGTATGCATTTACTGTTAAAAACGCTGTAAATCTAATACCAATAGAAAGGCACTTTTTCCTCACATGATATTATATCATGTACACATCGATTGGTCAAATAAAAAGTAAATTGTGACATTAAAATATTTCGTTGAATAATTTAAATCCGGTAATTGTCAGAAACAAAATGATCTAAGTTGAGATTTTCGACTTGTTTATGTAAAATAATTTATGAATGTTATTTTTCATAATAGTAAGGCTATCATCAGACAGGCAATATTTTGCGGCCATTTAGAGCTTAGAAATACATAACAAGATTGGTGGTGCGAAATCTAAATATGTAAAAAATAAAATTTGCAATATATTGCAAATCCGTAAATAAAAAAATAGCAAAAATAATAGTAAGTTCGTCAGAGATGAATATAAATATGTGAGCTTTTCTACTTTAATGTAAAGTAATACACTACTATAGTTATTGTAATTTTATTTCATTAAAACAATGCAATACAATAGTTTTCGAATTTTATTTTATTGTTAGAAAAAAAACAATACAATACTTATTGTAATTGTTTTTCATCACAGCAAAACAATACCAAAATAAAATTTTTTTATTGTTTCTGTAATATTACAATACAATATTATTGTATTGTAATGTGTAATTGTATTTAATTTTTACAATTACAATAGTCCTAACCCTAATTACTTCGGTTACAACTGTTATTTATTTTTTCTTATGAATTATTAAGAGAAAAACGAGAAAATAGTTTTTTAATGTTTTGAAAATTGTTCGCGTTATCGAAGGGGGATGATTTTTTAATAAATTATGTCTATGTACGTAGACAGTTTATTGGAAAATCAACCTCCTTCCATAACGCGAGAGGGGGAGGGGGAATCATGCTGGTACGTACAACGGGAGGGGGGGGAGAGAATTTATTTTGTGTGTGTGTTCGTATTACATAATAAAATCCTTTACAACATGTAAAATCCGTAGAATTATAAACTCAAGATCTAGGTGAAAAAAAACCTTGATCCTAATGATCTTGTTGCCAGACCCTTTTTTTCAAAAACAACCTGTATACAATACTAAAAAGAAATAATACTTATAATATAAATATATAGTAATATATTTAAATAAGTCCTCGTAGATAAAATGACAAATAATTAAAAAACAAACAAATAAAACCAACAAGTTATACAAAATTATATGGTTTGTAAAATATAAACTTTAGGTAAAAAAAAGCAATTGTTATTTTATAGCAAGTAAGTTGATAACAAAATTGGGAAAAAGGGAAAAAAGATTGCTTTCATTTAGTTAAAGTTTACATCTATGACAAATAGTATCTAAAAAGCCAATATTTGTAGCTGCTAAAGCACGAAGTAATTAATAAACGTGCAGCTCATCTTCAGTAAAAGATGTACTGTTTGCAGCTGTAGAAAAAAAATACTTGTCAATTTTATTATTAAATGCGTTAACTGATTGAACCTTTTTGCATACTGACGGCAAGTTATTCCAATCATTGACCATACGATTTGTAAAAAAATTGTGACGAGCATTATTATACGTGAATTCACGCATTAGGACGTTGGAAGATGATCTGCGAATTGGTGAATTGCCAAATTGATACTCTCAAAACCGCCAATTGATACTCTCAAAACCTGCCAATTGATACTCTCAAAACCTGCCAATTGATACTCTCAAAACCTGCCAATTGATACCCTCAAAATCGTTTTCTAGCTTAAACTGAAGTCCTCTGCGAGTTTCCAAAGTATTCAGAAGTTATCATCGCGAGCGGACGTGTTTTTTTTTTTTTTCAAACGACTTTGTTAAAGCTAAATTTGTTTATATTTGATTTTCTAAAGAAAATAAATAATTTTTTATATAATATGGCAGTTACATTATTAGAAATAACAAAATTGTTTGAAGATTACAAAAAAGAATTTGAACTGATGTTAAAGCAACAAGAAAAAGTTTTTATTGGTGGAAACTTAAAAATATTTAATGACAGATTAGAAAAGTAGAAATCGATGATTTAAAACATAGTTTGAATTTTCAAGAACAACTAATTGATGAAAAAGTTATAAAAGCAAAAGTTTGCAGTAAAGAAAATAATTCAGAAAGTATACGCATACAAAAAAAATTAAGGGAGATAGAAGATCGGTCGAGACGGAATAATTTAAGAGTAGATGGAATTGATGAAAATGAAGGTAAAAGCTGGGAGGAAAGCGAATTAAAGGTAAAAAAGTTTTTGAAGATATCTTATCTGTTAATAATGTCAAAATTGAACGGGCCCATAGAACTGGCAGCAAAGAATTTAAAAAGCCAAGAACAATAGTAATAAAACTTTTAGATTATAAAGACAAAGTCGAAATTTTGAGTAAGTCGAGTAAACTAAAAGGGAAAAATGTTTATATGAACGAAGACTTCTGTTTCGAAACGACACAAATCCGTAAAGATTTAAGGGAAAAAATGAAAATCGAAAGAGCGGCTGGTAAGTTTGTCTTCATATCTTACGATAAATTGATAATTCACGATTGGGATGCAAAAAAATGCAATAAGTTTTATAATATTTGTCATTAATTAACGCAATTTTATTTTCATTATTACTATGCATATTTAATTTATACTGTTTTTAAAAATGGAGGAAAATTTCATATTTAAATCTTCAAATGAAAATGACATCATCGATGACATCAAGCACGTGAAGTAAATGCAGGTGGGTGCGTTTGTATTTATATCCACAATTCAATAAATTTTGTCTTACGTAACGATCTCTGCGTCAACGAAACAGATTGTGAGTCTTTGTGCATTGAATTAGTAAATAATGCCGAAAGAAACACAATTATAAATGCTACTTATAGACCGCCGTCTGGAAACTTAAAAAAATTTAAAACTCATCTTAAAACATTTCTAAACAAAATTATAAATAAAAAAAAACATATTTATATGGTCGGAGATTTTAACATCAACCTGCTAACTATGCCTCAAATATTAATGCTAAGAATTTTATAAACACTCTCCTACAAAATAACCTTATCCCAACAATAAACAAATCTACAAGAATAACAAATAGGTCTTCTACTCTTCTTGATAACATCATAACTAACAACTTTCATAATAACCCTCTTTACACAGGTATAATACAGACCGATATTTCGGATCATTTTCCTACATTCTTAGCTACAAATAGCCTTTTAATAAACAATATTTCCACAAAATCCACCTTAATTCGGCGACAGATCAATGAAAACTTCTTAAAAAAATTTAAAAACTGTTTACAAAATTGCGTTGATTGGGATCTAGTTCTGCAATCAAATGATGCTAATAATGCATATGAATTGTTTCTTAATCAATTTTGCAAACAATATGAAATAGCGTTTCCAGAAATAAAAAAAATTATAAATAATAAGTCGTTCCAAACTCCCTGGATGTCTAAAGGTTTACTAAAATCTTCAAAAAAGAAAGAAAAATTATATATAAAATATCTTATAAAAATGAAATAATTTACAAAAATTATAAAAATATATTTGAAAAAACCAAAAAATACTCAAAAAACTTTATTATGCACAGCTATTAGAAAAAACCAAAGGAAACACTAAAAAAATATGGAATTTAATTAAGGATTTAATCGGAAAAAATAATTACAACAAAAGCACGCTGCCAAAAAATCTTTTAATTAATGGCACGTTGGTTTATGAAAAATCAATTATAGCTGAAGAACTAAACAACTACTTTGTTAATATTGGCCCAAATTTGGCCTCTAAAATTCCTAATAATTCAATTCCATTCGATTCATACTTAAAAACTTTTGATAAATTTATAGATGAAACTGATTTAAAACTGAGTGAGTTAAGAACTGCTTTTAGCAGTCTCAAAAGTAAAATAAGTGAAGGTTTTGATAAAATTAGTGTCGATATTGTAAAATCAGTATTTGACGTCATTGAACCTTCTTTATTTCACATTTTCAATCTCTCATTAAAGTCAGGTATTGTTCCTGATAAGTTAAAAATTGCCCGTATTACACCAATTTTTAAATCTGGAGATAAGTCAAATATTTTAAATTACAGGCCTATATCAATATTACCATGTTTCTCAAAATTGCTAGAGAGAATAATGTATCACAGACTTTATAATCATCTAACTGAAAATGATATGTTGTATTGCAAACAATTTGGTTTCAAAAATAAGCATTCTACTCAACACGCAGTAGTTGAAATTTCCAATCAAATATCTAACGCCTTAGATAATGACTGTTTTACATTAGGAGTTTTCATTGATCTGTCCAAAGCTTTTGATACCGTAAATCACTATATTCTAATAACAAAACTCGAAAACTATGGAGTAAAAAATAAAAACTTACATTGGTTCAAAGATTATCTGAAAAACAGAAAGCAATTTTTATACTATGATCAAACAAATACAATTCCATACTCCATAACTTGCCGGGTTCCTCAGGGATCTATCTTAGGACCCCTTTTATTCCTGATGTAGATAAACGACTTATACTTATCAACAAATCTTTTAGACCTAATTTTGTTTTTTTCTCACAGAGATGTTAAATCACTTTTTGAAATAGTTAACGAACAGCTATGTAAAGTTAGTGAGTGGTTTGAAAGTAATAAACTTTCACTAAATGCGGATAAAACAAAATATATACTTTTTCATAAAGTAAGTAAATCTGAAAATATTCCTCTTAAATTACCAGATCTTAAAATTAATAACACTTTTATTAAAAGAGAATCATTCATAAATTTTTTAGGAGTAAAATTGGATGAAAATTTACAGTGGTTTTCACATATAAATAGTATTGAAAAAAAAATCTCACAAAATATTGCAATGATGTTCAGGGCGAAACCTTTTCTAAATATATCATCCCTGAAAAAATTGTATTTTGCCTTTATCCATAGTTATTTGTCTTATTGTAATATTGTGTGGGGTAGTACTAACCATACAAAGCTAAAGAAACTCTACAACAAACAAAAACATGCGTGCAGAATAGTATTTGGAGCCGATAGAAGTGTTCCTTGCGAACCACTTCTACGTGTGCTCGGTGTTTTAAATGTGTATAAACCATAGATATATAAATTACTGGATACGGCATAGGCATATAATTTTGGAAAATATTTTGAAGCCGAGCTACCGTTGAAAAAGTGACGTAGAGTGAGGCAAAACAATTCGTAAATAGTCGTTTAATAAAAATAATATGTAAATAATATATATATTGTAAAGCATATTACTATTACAAAAAGTTTATTAAAAGTAATATATATTATTAAGTTTCAAGAGAGTTTGTTTATTTGTATAATTTTAATAATTAGGCTCATGACTTGAGGCTATTAACAATTTGTCAGCAGCACCTGAGGATTTGATAATGAGCTATTTATAGTGAAGTTGTACTAGCAAATAAAATATACAGTTTAAATTTTAACGTTATACTTTTATTGAATACTAATTTGGTTTCAAAAAATGGTGTTTTCTGAAGACTAACTAATCATTTTTATATACATCTATATCTATGTATATTATAATTATTATAATATATACCTATATTTATGTATAAAATACATGTTTGGAATATCGTGCATTGACAAAGTACTTATTTTGTTGGATCAAGGTATTTTTTCAGTGTTTTTCTTAAAATAAAAATACTATATGTTATTTTATAGTATATATATATATATATATATATATATATATATATATATATATATATATATATATATATATACATATATATATATATATATATATATATATATATATATATATATATATATATATATATATATATATATATATATATATATATATATATATATATATATATATATATGGTAATGTTGTAGAATAGTGGCGTAAAATAATTTTATTTTTTCGCTTATTGTGAGACTTGCTCAAAGTGGTGACTTTTTAATATAAACTAATATTCATTGGCTTCAGTACATACACCGACTATCTTAAAGCCTGCTGCTTCAAGGAAGTTCTGCTACATCGATTATCTTACAGCCTGCTGCTACAAGGAAGTGCTGCTACATTGATGGAGAGTTTGGTTGGGGCAGGCAGTCTATCAAATAATAAAAAAAAATTTAAAAAAAAAATTTAAAAAGATATTAAAATATTCCGTAAGTTTATATTAAAAAGTCTCCACTTTGAGCAAGTCTCACAACAAGCGAAAAAATAAAATTATTTTACGCCACTATTCTGCAACATTCTGCAATATATATATATATATATATATATATATATATATATATATATATATATATATATATATATATATATATATATATATATATATATATATATATATATATATATATATATATATATATATATATATATATATATATATATATATATATAATGTGGATATTAATTTCTTTCACTGATTTTTGAACAACACAAGTTTAGTTAGTTTGTTTCGAACTTGTGTTCCTTGTATATAACTTGTTGCACAGGATGAGACATGGTATAAACGTACATCTAAATAGGCCTCTATAATCAAATTGATCAGTTTAACCAAATGATTATCTTTCACTGGGAGTTCCTCAATGTGACTTGTAAGTCCTTTAAAAATTGCTTTAGATTATAAATGACGGCGGATAGTTAATTTTAAATGTGGAATAGATTCCATAAAAAGTTGTAGTTCTTTGATTTTTGATTTGTCTGGAATGCTTTGTCTTTTAAACTTTTCAACAAAAGAACAAATTACAATAACATCTTTTGATGGATGAAGTAGACCACCTCTGCTTTTTTGATCAACAAGTAAACTTTGTGAATTATCATTTAATAGATCTTCTTAGTTTTCGACTAACAAATCCACCTATATACTTCACTACTTCTTTGGAATATTCAGACAATTGGGATGGTTCCATAATACTTACTGGTATAAAATCCTCATTAGCTATAAACACAGTTGAATCATTGTCATTTAATTTACATTCTTGATGATTCACAATTTCTTTTGTTACAGAAAGTATTTCTGTAGCATCCTGAGCTAAACAATTACCAGTTTTTATGTTTCGTAATGAGTGATGTACCAACAAACGTCGATATGTTGTCATAAACTGTTTTGCTGATGGATTGTTATTGAAACCACCTTGACTTCTAACAGCACTAAAGAACATTTCAATATGATCTTGACTCAGTTTGTATGTCAACAAGAATTTAAATTGGCTTTCTGGAGTTAAAATCAAGTATCGGCTAAGTTGAATTACTGATTGGAGGCTAAACATAAATCCAATGAAGCCAGTTTTTCGGTTTGTTTTATAAATTAAGTTATCAGCAATGTCTGTCAAAGTGGACAAGTACTGACATACCATATTGACAAATTTTTACAGTGTTCCAAATTGCTTGAAGAGATAGGAGCTTTATAATTTTTACCAATAAAGTTCCGACTGTTTAATAAATCAAAACTTTTGTCTATAAGCTGAATAAAATTGATAGTTGGTCCACAATCTTGAAACTCTTTTAATTTTAACTTGTTTGCACAAAAATCAAGAGCATCTGCAACACTTTGACTTAAGTTTTGTGCTGCCAATTTCACTTTAATTTTTTGTTGTTTCCATTCAATATGGTGTTTTTTCAGTTTATTAGCAGCATGAATTCCTTCTTTTGATTGAAGCTCATACAATAGTTCAATGAAAGCATAATTAATAATACCATTGTTATTGTCTTTTAGCAATTTCTTTTCACCAAAGCAATTTCTAACTAATTTTAACATATGGCAAGCATCAAGAATTAAAAATACTGGTTCTTCATTTACTGGATGTTTAAAGTACGGTTTCAGATTTTTTATATCACTATAGTCAGCATCAAGAATTTTTATTATAGATAAATTTGCAGCTGTACCATCAAAAGTTAAAGAAATAACTTGAACTCCAGTTTCATGAACTTTAATGAGACATTCAGAAATAATGTTTGCTTTCTCTTTTGAATTAAGTCCATCTGTTAAGAAATAAGCTATTGGGATTTTCCAATGTCCATTAACAGCAACTAACAATAAAGCAAAAGTTTCTTTAGCAACACCAACACTGTCATCGTTAAATCCTGTTCCATAATTAACAAAGCCATAGGATGTATGCCCATCCCAATCAAGTTGCTTTCAAATTGACATTTCGTCCATCATCAAACTGCATACAATTTGTTTGGTAGATTCATTATTTTTCAATTTTAAAATTTGGAATGCTTGAAAATGGTATAGTAGTATTAATGGACAGCCAGTAAAGCCTGGCTGTCCATTAATACTACTATACCATTTTCTCAAACTGTCTGACATAATCATATGCTTTTGCTGAATAAAAATGCAATGTTAATGCAAAAGTTCGCAATAATGGAGAGTATTTTAATTTGCTTTTGGAATTCAGTTCTCTTTGAATTAAATCTTTAACACCAGGATTAAGACGATTTAAAGTTGCTGTGGCTTCATCACTAATTAAACGTTTTTCTTGTAATTCATCTATCACATTTTGAAGTTTTGCAACTTTTTTTTTGAGTCTGCGCTTTTGTTGCATTACATATCTGATATGTTTTTTCTGTAATTTATAAACATTTAATACAAATGACAACTTCTTGTTGACAGTTTGCAAATTGTCTGAATCAGTCTCCATGCAATCTTCTACACTCATTTTTTTATTTGTACTAATAACCTTTTCTTCATAAGTATTCTCAAAAACTGTGCCATTTTTTTCTCTCTTTATCTGTTTTTTCAGCATTCTTTCTGTTGGTGCTTTTTGAATTTTACTAGTGGTTGCTCTAAAATGTTTTGGAAAATCAAAAATTGTTGGTATTGCATCAGGTTTCAGATATTTTCTCAAACAGTAACCTATTGTTTTGCTTTCGTCAAAACAATTTTTAGAAAAATGATCTGAACCAATAAAACTAGCGGAAGACAAAATTCTTTCGTTTTGTTGCAAGAATCCATGCTGCTCTTTTATCTGGATTCACTGGAAATCTATTTAAAAATGGATAGCTAGGATTCATTATAAATACAGTGTTTGTCTTTTAAAATCAATATATTAAATTTCTATTGAATCTTTAAAATCAAAACATTTAATTTATATAGATACTAAATTCTTATCTATGAAAACTTCTGGAAACCCCTTTAGCAGATCTAGCTGTACACCCAAAAGCACTGCACGAAAACCATTTTAAAACAAGTACTAAATCTTTAAATATATTGTACATAAATATATATGTATATTATAAATAAATATATTATACATAAATATAGATGTATAATTTTATATTCAATATTAGTCTCTTAAAACTCCATATAAATCTTGCATTATACAACCATATACAAGTTAGTTAGGTAATTCATGACATATTATTTTAATGAAACTTTTATTTGCATTGCAGTATTAAACTAATAGTATTACACTAATATTGAGTATTTGAAAAGCTTTTTCTTTTTTTTTGTAGATTTTTAAAATCTTATAACTAAGATTTATTTTATTTAGATCATCTGTAATTAAAATATATATAAACCATAAATGAATTTAAAATTTCTTCGAAGTTATTGTTTTAATGCAATACAAAATATAACTTGAAATTAAATTGTAAACATTGTTCAATATTTACGCTGATTAAACTATATTTTTCTGCCTCACTCGACGTCATAAAGGTAAAGTTTGCCCGGCTTCAATTATTTCTGCCTATGCCGTATCTAGTAATTTATATAACTATGGTATTAACTTAATTTACACCAAGTTTTATTATTTATGTTTAAAACAAAAAATGGATTATCTCCAAAAATATTTCAATCTTATTTTAATAAAATTAACCATAAATACTCAACAAAGTTTTTGAGATAACAATTTTATTGTTCCAAAATATAAATTAAAATTAACTTCCTATTCAATTAAATACCGCGGACCTAATCTGTGGAAAAAGTTTCCAGATATTGTTAACAATAAACAGACTACATTAGAGAAATTTAAGGACGAATCAAAACGATTATTATTATTCATGGATATATCCAACTTTAAATGTTTATTTTAAACTAAAAACAATCATATAAAAAATAGATTTAATTGTATCAGTGATTAATATAAATTAATACAAAATATTTAAAATAAAAAATATATATATAAAATATCACTGATGATGTTAATAGTTTATCTAGTGATTATATTAATTATGAAATTTCATTTTTTGTTGTCTTTTATCTTCAAGTAATTTTATTTTTTTTTTAACTTTTTTATTTTTTATTAAACATTTTAGCAATTGTTTTCAACACTTCTTAAAAAAAAAAAAAAAACTATTTTTTATTTTTAATTATATTAGTTATTTTCGGTTTTCATTTCTATTTGTTATTTTATATATATTTTTACGTTACGGTAATGTAGAATTTATTGCTATTATTTTTTTTTTTTAAATGGGGCTCGGCGATAAGGCTGAATACGCCTTCTTCTTGCTCCAGGCAATAGTTTATACAAATGTATTTGCAATGTAAACATTTTTAAGCGGCAAAATAAATAATTACAGAAAAAAAAAAAAAAAAGTAAAAAAATTGAGCCGACGACACCTTTCAGCGTTAGGTAATCCTATTAAATCATGAGATACTTTTATTGCTTTGTGCTGAATTTTTTCGATTTCTTTGATGTCACCTTTTAAGTAAGGACACCATACCGGAATAGCGAATTTCAGGTGCGGCCTAACATACGTAGTGTATAATTTACTCCAAAGCTTCATATCTCTTGATCTAAATGTTTTTTTTAATAGGCCAAATATCATATTCGCTTTACATGTTGCAACCTGTATATGTTGATTCCATTTTTGATCATTAGATATGAAGATGCCTAAGTCTCTCTCATTATCCGTTGCCTCAAGAGTAAGTGATGTATTTCCATCATTCATTACATATTCATGATTACTATTTCCATTACCAAGGTGAATAACTTTACATTTGGGAACATTTAACTCCATTAGCCATTTCTTTTACAACTCTGTGACAATGTTTAAATCATTTTGGAGGATCATGCGATCAGCATTGTGAAACTCAGGTCTTATTTCTTGTAACAGTTTAGTGTCGTCAGCATAGATTTTATGAACTGATTTTAACTTATCCGTTAAGTCGTTTAAATAAATGATAAATAATGTTGGACCAAGTACAGACCCTTGAGGAACTCCGCTTAGAACATCGGTCCAGTCGCTAGAGTGTTCACCTAAAACAGTTCGCTGTTTTCTACTAATCAAAAATGACTCTATCCATTGCAGCTCGTTTTTTCAAGATATTTAGTTATCTGTTCCCTGATAATCTTTTCCATTACTTTACATGAAGCTGATGTGATAGACACTGGTCTGTAATTAGCGGCATCAAGACGACTTCCTTTTTTAAACAACGGTGTGACGTGTGACTGTTTCCAACCTGTAGGTGTTGAGCCTTCGGACAGTGCTTTATTGTAAAGTAAGTAAAAAGGTAAGTCATTTGAGCTGCGCATTCTTTAAGTACCTTTGGACTAATGTTATCAGCACCAATAGATTTATTCGGGTTCAAACCTTTCAAATAAGCTAGCGTCGCTTCAAAATTAATAATTATATCCCCTAAGTCTTCTTGATAATGCCTTCTCTCAAAAATAGGTAAGTGATTACTTTTACTATCATCAACAAAAACTGACTTTAAGTGTTCGTTAAGTCTATTTGCGATATGTATTCCCTCTGTTAACGTTTCACCTTTTGCATCAGATATAGCACTAACAGATACATAAACACTATGTTGCGCCTTAGCATAAGCGCACACCCTTTTAGGATTACTTTTATCTGATGCTAGTTGTGCTGCAAATACTTGAACACGACGTTTACATGCTTTCTCCACTTGGCTTCTTTTGTTTCCTATATTCACGAATCAGTGTCGCTGATCGCCAGTTAGTCGCAGATAAGTAATTGCCAGTTGTTGTTTTTTGCCTTATTATAGCCAGTACCTCCATATTCATCCACGGCGAATTACGAGTGGTATGGACTTTTTTTAACGAGATAAATTGCTTGCTGAGTTTATTATATTTATTGCAGAAAAGTTCATAGCACTCATTAGTGTTTTTATTTTCAAATAATTGCTTCCAGTTAGTTTCCATAATCTTTTTACCAAAATTTATGTAGTCACCTTTATTAAAGTCATATTTTTTGTTTGAGAAAGTAAATTTTTTGTTTTAGAAAGGACGACGTAATCCAAACTCAATATGCGATGACCTTGCGACGAATTACCTTACGGCAGAGAGATAGATAAGTTGATTACTCTTGTTGATAAGTCTGTAATAATTAAATCCAAAATGTTTTTTGTAATTCGATCTTGTCATCAACTTAGTAATTCGATCCTGTCATCATTGTGCCATTTGATATCCGGAAAGTTGAAATCACCGGCTAGTAACATACAACTATACGTTTTTCTATCAACAGCTTGCTTAGCCAATATAATTGTTTTATTTATATCATTTTTATGCGATAAAGGTGGTCTATAGACACAACCAGTGCCGGATTAACCCTTAGGCAAATAAGGCACATGCCTTAAGGCCAGTATAAAAAGCCAGGCCACAAAAAATTTACACATAAATCTATATTTATGTCTCATCATTATTGATGAAATTATTATAATTATTCCAATTATTATACATATTTTGTTCATATATCAAATTTACGATGTCAAAAATTGTAACTAATTCATTCTTATAAGTGATAATTTTTTTCTTCTAAAATATCAATTTAAAATATTTCGAATAAAATATTCGAAAAATATTGTGTTTTTTTATATTTTTGAAATTCGATAACATTTGTTTTAAACTGTGGAACTCTTTCGTAAACAATAACAAAGCGTAGTAATAAAATTAATGGTTTTAGCAAATGAATATACTTTTAGATATAACTATTGTTATAAAATTGTAATCCTTTAAGTTTATTAGTAGGTTTAAAGAAAAAAAAAGCATCACATTTACTGCAGAAAGAACTGGGTATAGCTTTTTTGTTCAACATGCCATGTTTTGAATGTTTCTATCAAAACATATTTGTCACATATTTTATTTATTGTTGATATTAATATAATAAAGCTCAATAATATAATATGGATTAGATCCATGTATCTCAACTATACTGAGTGACTTTCATTTTGACTTTCACTATCATACATTATTATCTATATATATATGTATGATTTTTTATCATATATATATAAAACAATATGTTTAATCATTATTATATCACATATCCATTTTACATATTCTAACTAATATTATTTTAATTTATAAATTAGTTCTTGCTGTAACATAGAAACGTATTTACTAGGGTGTCCCACTTTTAAACTGACCAAAATATTTTTGTTAGCACTCATTCTTAATCATCACCATTAGGTCCCAGGACCCACCAAAAAAAATTTTAGACTTCTAAGTACATTGGTTCAGGTAGAAGCAGGTTTTATATAAGAGGTTGCGTGATTATTCATAAATTTTACAGAATTTTTTCAATTTTTAGACATTTTTGGTCTAAAAAAATATTTCAAAACATCAAATGTAGAAAATAATATTATGTTCTAAACTATAATGTAATTTTAATGCATTTAAATGACCTTAAACATGTTTTTTTTAATAAAATTTTAATTTTTAGGCCAGCTGAAAACAAAAAAATACCAATACTCATTATAAAATTGTATCCTATCATATTAAATATTAAAACATCTGCAATTTTACTAATTCATATGTTTTTTTTTATTTTCTTTTTTATGTGATGTGACTTGATTGATTTCTATTACATTTGATTTTTCAGAAATATCTAAATTAAAAAATATATATAATGGATAGTGATGATGATGGAACCCTCCGCAGATCCTCTAGGACCAGAAAAGGTCAGAGTGCAGCAAGAGAGAGAACTGAGGAGAGTTCCAAAGAGCTTTCCTTATGCCAAAGTCATTCTTCTTTGAGAAATACCTCTCCTAGAACTAGCAGGGACCATCAGCCAGGATCCTCATGTACATCCCAAAGCAGAAGTCCAGCTCCTCAGCGAACCAACAGGAGTAGAAGAACACTCTACTTGTTTCAGCATCCCCTTCATATGTTTGCACCAAACAGGTTATATTTTATATTTACTTTTAAAAAATATTAGAAAAAGCTGAGTAAAATTGTTTATCAAAAATAGTTGTATGTAGAAAAACAATGTAAACCTACTTTTAATTTTTTTAGACAACCCACAATGGGAGAAGTTTGTCGTCGAATATATTGGCTAAGATCAAAGAACAATAAACAAAACTTATCCTGTGCACAAATGTCAAGGTCAAGATTTATGGTTTGCAGTGAAGGGGAGTGTAAAATTAAAAACAGAGGGGAATTCACTGGTGTATGTATACTCAGAGAACTGTTAAATCTTTGGGACAGGGGTGGTTTTGATTCAAAACTTCGGTTAACAGAGCAAGTAGTAAAGGAAAAGCTTGTACAATCTTATGATTGCTACCAGAAACTATGCAAA
Organism: Hydra vulgaris; assembly: GCF_038396675.1. Classification (NCBI taxonomy): domain Eukaryota; kingdom Metazoa; phylum Cnidaria; class Hydrozoa; order Anthoathecata; family Hydridae; genus Hydra; species Hydra vulgaris. Next base: position 72,347,687 of record NC_088920.1, on the reverse strand, counting down.
GTTAGAACCCTTTATGAAAATAGAGAGAAACAGGAGCAATTAAATAAAAAAAAACAGGATTTTGTAAATGAGGCAAACTGTACATTTCAAGTTTATAAAACAGATATCTTAAATCTGATCAAAAATGATGAAAATAGAGACAAAGATGCAAAAAGAGAGGACATTGAGTTCCTGAAGAAAGCATTTAGAGGTGAAATGGTAAAGTTTGACAACAGTAAAGACAAATCTTATCATGAAAAAATTAAAGATGGAGAAAAAAGAATGTTTGATATGATAGAGAGAATGCATAGAGAAGATGAACGGGAAAAAGAGAGACAGGAAAGGTCAAAGAAGAAAACAATAGAGGAAAAGGAAAGAATGAAAATTTTGAGATGGAAGTATCATTTTCATCAAGTGGGACAAGTGCAACTGATAATGATAGTGATTTTGAGCCTTCACCAAAAAAACAGAAGATTAATAAAAATAGAGTTTGCCTGCAGCTTTCAATGAATGACATTCTTGACAAATGGGTTCCATTTTTGACCAGGTATAAGGTAAGCGTTAGAGCAGAAACCTCACTCCTGGCCTCACTTTTCAGTATCGCTGGTGTTAATCTCAATACAGTTCCTGTATCAAAGAGTGGTCTGCATAAAAACAGAAAGATTGTTATTGAAAATGAAGCAGAAATGGTCAGAGAAGAAAATCTAGACAAAGTACGAGATTTAAAGGTTGTCCTTCACTTTGATACAAAACTTGTCAAGCATTATAGAAAAATTACTGAAAAAAAAATGTCTGAAACTGTAGAAAGGCTAGCTCTCAGTCTTTCATCACCCCAGGTCAATGAACCCCTAGATTTCTTGCTCGGAGTTTTAGAAATTGAGTCATCTAAAGGACAGGATCAAGCTATTGCTATTCAGAACATTTTAGAATACTATGAGCTCACTGACCAAATCATTGGTTGTAGTGCAGATACAACTGCCTCTAACACTGGAAAGTACAATGGGGCTATAAAGTTCCTGGTGGATCATGTGCTTCAACGACCAGTGCTTTGGCTCCTCTGTAGGTACTAAAATATTTATAAAAATCATTTATTTTGTCAAATACATTTACATTGTACAGTGTACAGTTTTTCATGTTTAAATTTTTTTAGGCACCACATATCTGAAAGGCACATATCACATGCAATGGATTATATTCAAGGAACAACAAAATCGCCATCAGGAGCAATATATAAAGATTTCCAAAATAACTGGCGAGAAATACAAGAAGGAGCTAAAAACATGGATCAATTGCTTTTTTTTTAACTATGACAGAGTTGAGTTTAAAGTAGGTACTACTTTTCATACAAGAGTAATAGATACTAAGAATTTTTGTGAAACAGCCTTGAAAAGAGATTGTTTTCAAAGAGGAGACTATAAAGCTCTATGTGAACTACTGGTCATTTACCTTGAGGGCCATGTACCTGGTTTCCAATTCAAGCAACCAGGTGCACATCATTATGCCAGATTCATGGCTGACTGCCTATATTTGCTGATTATGCAGCTGACTTCGAAGATAAATTCAAAATTGAATAAAAGTGAGAAAGATATGTTGCAAATGTCAACTGACTTTATTGTCACATTTTATGGATCATACTTCCTGAAGTCTCCTATTGCAGCCCAGGCACCATCAAATGATTTGGATGCTTTCAAACTGTCTTTAGAAATGATGTCAAATGAGCTATATAAATCCAAGTATGGTCCCCTGGCAAAAAAGCTCCATTCAAGCCTGGTTCGTCATAGTTGGTACCTGACCCCTCAGTTGGTTATTCTTTCAATAGCAAATGGTGATCTAGATTCAAAGGAAAGAGCTGAAATAGCTCTAAAGCTGATAAGCTTTGATCCTCCATCACCTGATGAGTTCAGTACAGAACAACCAGATTCACCAACACATATACTTCCCATGTCAGTTTTGCCTGATATTGTTACAGAGGAGTCCTGGCTGATATTTACTTACTTAGGTATTTCTAGAGAAATGATAAAAACATGGATAGATGATAACTTTAATGTTTCAAATGTTTCATATACAAATTTTCAAAATCAAGTAGCAAACCTTGCAGTGGTCAATGATAGGGCTGAGTCACATTCGACTTGTTCAAGATTTTGTGGCTCAAACCCATGATGAAGGATTACTACAAGACACAATGCAAGTTGTAACTAAAAACAGAAAAGAAGTTGGAAAAGATATGAAAAAAACTGATTTTATGTGATTTTTTAAAGATTTTGACCTTTTTATTGTTGCTATTTTGTGATAAATATTTTAACATAAACATTTGTGATTTTTTAAAAAGCTAAAAATTAAGGAAATATTTTTTTAGATCAAAAATGATTGATTAATGAAGATGTTTGCGATATTTTTTTCAATAATAACGCAACCTCTCATATGAAACCTGCTTCTACCTGAACCCATGTACTTAGAAGTCTAAAAATTTTTTTGGTGGGTCCTGGGGCCTAATGATGATGATTAAGAATGAGTGCTAATGAAAATATTTTGGTCAGTTTAAAAGTGGGACACCCTAGTATATACACTATACATGTAGAACTTCAGTTCTGTGACAGGGGTATAAGAAGCAGATCATTAATAAGTCAAACAATCAATCCTAGTGAGTAATTTGCATGAATTTTTGAACACCATGCTCCTGAAATGAACAAAAATAAAATCCTTCACTTATAGGAATCTATAATTTTTAATGAATTATGTTGACGCTGTCATCATTATTGTTAGATTTCTGTTGTAACTATTATTTTAATTGAACAAAATATAAATTCTGATCTTTCCAAGTTGAGTCTTTGTCTATTTATTGATGGATTACCTCTCTTTAACAGCACAGTGAAATGTTTTTGGGTTATATGTGGGTCCATTCTAAAAATTCCATCATCTGAATTCATAATTGGTGTTTATTCTGGTAGTTCAAAACCAAATTCATCAAATGATTTTCTTCTGGTATACTGGTAGTTTGATTTTAAATTATTATCTCGAATATTAAAATCTATATTATATATAGATTTTGTATGTTCTTATCATGCAGTTCACAAGAAATCAATTTTTAAAATTTTACATCATTTTATGAATCAATTATTTTTAAATCGAATAATTATGCTATTGAATACATAAAAATACGTTTTTAAAGATCACTTTTACATTTTAGATTAATGTCGATACGTAAAGGTGGCTGGGAGCGCGCGAAGGAGTTAGAGAAGAAAATGCATGATGAAGATAAACTGTTAAAGAAAATACCCAAAATCAATTCATTTTTCACTGCCACGAACAAGGTTGATGCTACTGATAATATTACTCTCAATTCCCCACCATTCTCATCAACATCTCAGGTAGGTATTGATCACAAGGAAGAGGCTGCAAAAATTGCATTTGAACTTGGACATACTGAAAAATTTGAAGACAGAGCTGATACTGGTTCAGGAACCATTCCTAATGATGTTGGGAGTTTTGGTGACATAACAGATCATGTGCGTAACATGTGCATCAGCCTTGGAACAATCCATTTTCGAAACTTGGCAGACAGTTATCCAGAAATAAAGCGGGAATACAGTGGAGTGAATCGTTTCCTAAATTCTAGTGTCTTCAAACGGGTTTTGCCAAATGGTGATATCGTTGATCGTTACTGGCTTGTTTATTCTTCAGTCAAGACATGTGTCTTCTGCTTTCCCTGCATTCTGTTTTCATCTGACCGGTCACAGTTGTAATTTTAATTATAATCAGATTATAATCAGAAGGCAGGTGATCGCTGTGGCAACAGCATATATAATTCTGAAAGTCGAAGACAACCAAAGCGTAAGAGACAAATTAATGATGGAGATGCCGCAGATGCTATGGAAGGGATGTCAAGCCAGCAAAACTTCAAGGTCAATACCTTCTATTTCATCATTGATCAGCTGAAAAATGCATTAAAGAAACGCATTAAAGCTTACTCAATTGTGCTGCAGAGATTTGGAGTTCTGACTGAGTATGACTCCATAACCGATAAAGATATTGACATTGCTGTTAAAGGAATGGTTACTGTGTACTCGAAAGACTTTTGTTCTGATTTTCCAACAGAATTTCGACAATTTATGTGCTGGTATAAAGAACAGAGAAACTATGAAGAAGGAATAAGTGCACAGAATCAAGTTGATTCAAGTGTTCAGGAGATGTTTAAAATGCTGCACAATTCTGGTGTATATCAAGCATTTCCAAATACTGAAATAGCACTCCGGATCTACTTATGTCTGATGTCAACCAATTGTTCATGAGAACGTTCATTTTCTCAATTGAAAATAATTAAAGATGCAAAACGATCAACAATAGCTCAACGGCGTCTTTCTGTACTTTCACTTCTGTGCATTGAAAGTGATTTGCTCAACAAGGTCAACTTCAAAGAACTAATTGACAAATTTGCAGTTATAAAAGCGCGAAAATTTTAAATTATGTAGTTTTTGCCTAATAAATATTCTTTTTTAAATTTTACTTTTCTTCTTTTTTTGGGAAAGTCCGTATTATCTGTATTTTCAGGCCACTTATTAAAATGTGCCTTAGGGCTAACAAAGCCTTAATCCGGCACTGGACACAACCAATAAGAACAATTTCGTTACCGATTTTAATTTCACACCATATTTGCTCAGAGTTGCTGTTGTTTAAGATCTCTATTATGACGATCAGATACCTCATTCACGACTAGTCACGCTTGATATAGATAGCAACATCTCCACTGTGACTAATTCAATTTTTCTTTACAAGTGAGTAGTTGTTCAATTAAGAAGCAGATATTTCAGTAAACCATGTCTCAGAAATAAAGATTAAATCATACATGTTTATGTCACAAAGTGCAGATAATTCGTTCATTTTATCCTGATTAAGGGAAGCTGCGTTAGTATAAAAACATTTTAAAAATGTATTTTTAGGGTTAGATTTAGCAGATATTATTTTTGTATTTAATGCATTTAAATAAATATTCGCAGGTAAACATTTTGATTCATTGTGTTTTTGCAATTCTGGCTGTTTGTGCATCTCTCCATTTGATGAAAGGATGCTTTTTACGTCCATTGATTTCAACTTCCTGTGAGACATCAAATCATCGTAATTTATCGCTGCGGATGACAAATCTAAAGGGCTTGTCAAGTTTTCCAAGCTTGTCAAGGTCAGAATTAGCTGCTTTTCTTTCTGAGTTTAATTTATTGAACTCACTTTGTTCTGCTGCTGTGCGGTCAGGGCGTATAAATATATCTTTAAAATTGCCTGATGCTCATTGTTTTGCCGATGCTATAACGTCGTTTCTAATAGATACCGAATCAACTTCAATCGTAAGAGGAGCAGGTTTACCAGAATTAAAGTTCTTATTTTTTTTGAAACGTTAAACTCTAAACTATATTGACTGATTTATTTAAGGATGCCATAACCTTTTTGAATTCCGCGGTGTTATCTTTAGTTATATCGCTTGGTTGAGTTTTTACAGATTCAGGTAAACCAAACACAACAATTCTCTTCTCTCTATTAGTCATGTTCCTATTATGCTTATTGAATGCGCTCACTACAGCTACGTTTGCTAATGTACCGGGTTTGCTGACTTGTTCAACTAATTTAGATAACAAAGGTTTTTCACTACTTTTGCTATCTTTCAGGGACTTTATTTCAATATCCTGCAAATCAATTCTATTAGTAAGTTCATCAATTCTGGCAGTAAGTAATTTAATTACATGAAGAGCCTGTTTAAGCTTTTCTTTGGGAACTTTATCAGCGTTTTCCAGCGTCTTTAGCTGTTATTGTGTTACCATTTTTAGCAATTACCAGTGGAAGCGATTTTAAGGTGTATGTATATATGATTTGCTTTTAACTCGATAAATACTCTTTGATATAGTTTATATCCGTGAAGTTTCAATAAACTTTTTTTGAAAACTTTTTATTTATTTTTATTTTTATTATTTTTTTTTTTTTTTACGTAATAATATTATTATTTCCTTGTTATAACAATTTATTTATAATAATAATAATAAATAATTTTTCTGAAAAAAAAAATAGAACTAATTTTCCGGAAATATATATAATCACGGATTTATTATGTAATATATTAAGTATGTTTTAAAATTGTCAAAAGCGCAAAATAGAAAGAATAAGATATATAAAGATCTGAAAAACTAATGTTCAAAAATATGATTAAACACACAGATTAAAAATCAGGTGCAACGGTTTGACGGTAAGTTTAAAACTACTAGAAAAGAAAATATTAAAAATAAAAATAACTTGAAAAGATTTAAAACTTGTCAAAACTCTATAAAAATATAAGCGAAGTGAAGCATAAATATTTGCTTATAAATGTATTTTTTCACAATAATTTATAAAGTTATATATAATAATATATAAATATGTGTATATAATTAAAACAAACAATAAACAAAACAAGCTATATTTAAATAAATTAAGACACGCCTAATCGGATTTAGATAAAATAATATATGTATTATAATTAATTTAAAGCAGAAAAGTAAAGGATAGTAAATAAGCTTATAAGATGAAGCGAATTGCAGTAGAAGAAAGTTTATGTAGATAATAAAATAAATGGAATAAACGGAAAAAGATTACGAAAAAAAAAAATCACGGAAAACTTACGCTTAAATAAACACTTCTAATCGACACATGATCTTGAAAAATTATAAATAATACTTATAATATAATTATAGGGTAATATGAGCACCTTAAGCGAAAATTGGAATATTTTCAAAAATAATTGAAGACTCCAAAGGAAGAAACGGCAGGGTCATATTTTTTCATAGGTTTTCTCATTTTGAGAAAACTTAATTTTAAACTTAAAATTCTATGTAACCTTTTAAATTTTAGAAAAAAAGTATAAATTTGTAAGGTATTTTGCAAAAGTAACCTTATTTTTTTGCAATTAAAGTTATATTTCTAAATCACGTGCAATAATTTTCATTTTAGACTTTCTTTTTTAAATAAAGTTTTTTTGGACCCTGCCGTTTTTTTCCCGGTATAACTACTGTATTCGTTTTTTTATTAATTCATAAATTAAATCACCCATATTCTAATACTAGTTTATAAATAAAAAATAGGCAGAAACTTATTTTATCAAGCAATTTCGCCCTTATAATATAATATCAACCTTATATGAGTTTTTTGGCTTGTATAAATTTTGGCAAAACTTTGCCCATTTAGATGTCACAAAACTGTACCAGAAACAGGTATTTATTGCAAGTGGCAGGGCTGCTTTGATGCTAGCTGAAATTTAATTTTTGAGGCCTTTTTTTATGAAAAATACCATTTCTTTAAAAAATTTTCCCACAACATTAACTTTAATTAAAAAAAAGGTAATTCAATCTTACATGGACCCCTAACATATTTGGGACATGATGGAAAATTATTCTGTTCCTCTCCTTCATCGGAGCAGCCCTGGGAAGAAGTCTTTTCTGATATAGGGTGGCTACATCAAGTTTTTATAAGAAAAAGAGAATATTAGAAGATTTTCGAGCAGATTTTGCATCTAATTTTTTTTTCTTTCGCAAAACTATAAAGTATATTTTTAGATTTAGAGGATAGGTTTCCCATGTTTTTACACTTGTCGAGTTTGAACAGGGGTCAATAATGCCATATTCATGTTAAATGATATAGATTTGCTAAAACAATTTTTTACAACCCAATACCTAAACAGACGTTAACCAGTTTGGCTAAAGAATTTTAGACATTATATTACCATAAAGAAATGTAAAAAATAAAAAAGATCAGTTAAAAGGAGATTTGATCATATTTTGGAGGAGATTTATAAAAAAAGAGGACTTTAGAGGATTTTAGAGGAGGTGTGGCCGCTGCTGTGGCCGCCCTGTGATAATAAAGAGGCTTTAATTTTTTATGGCTTAATAAAGAGTAACAAAAATAATTTAATAAATAATAATGTAAATAAAGTGTAAGAAAAAAAATATTATTTATACCGAATCTAAATTTTTCTTTAATATCTATATTGCAACCTCTATTACAATTAGTTATATAAAATTTTTAGGTAAAATGCAGAGAATAAAGAAACAAATTCAATTTTAAAAAGTCTTTCACGAAACACTAAGACTTAAAAAACAAGAAAGACAAACTTTGAGAGGGTCTTTTACGACCATTTCTAAATGTTTTAATCCAATCTGATGGAATACATGCAGGTGTTTTTCAAATAATTAACCCAACATCTTTATCATATTCCGTATAAGAATGTCCGCGTTCTGGAAATGTTATTTTAGAGAAGTCAAACATATTTTTTTCATGAATAAGAAAATCCATAAAACGAATTAATGTATAGTTTTTATTTTGGCCAGCACATGAAACGCAAAATAACTCTCCAGACCGAACATCTTTGTTTAAATATTTCATAAAAAGTATCATAGCTATAGTTTCATCATAGCAATACAAAAAAACTTCATTACTTGAAAGCACATGAATATTAAATGAATAAAATGTTAATTTTATTTTGTCGTAAAGATCATTGGTGGATTGATTTGGTAAATTAAGGTTTTTTTGGAAATCAAAAACAACTGACAGAAATTTTTGTTTCCTTTGCGCTTTAAACCGTGCATTTCGTTTTTTAACATAAAATGTTTCTGCATTTTTGTGGTGTTGTACTTTTTGTAATTCTAAATCACATTTAGAATAAGTGTCCGTCCTTGGGTACCCAAAAGAAAGGTTAAAGTTAGTATTAAATATGTTTCGATAAGATTCATACAACAATTTATCATTTTCATTCTTGGTTTTAAAAAAGTCAAACATCTTAGTAATATTTAATTCTTCTGGAAGATAAAGTCGCCTAGTTTGTTTTTTTTGAAAATAGTGGGACTCTCTACCTCTGAATCAAGAAATATGATCACATATTTTATTATTTAGTTCAGGATTAAGGCTGTTATAATGATTTTTATGTTTTCCTCTTTGATAGTGAGGTGATGACCTGTTTAATAAAGACGTTATAATTTTTATATGATTAATCTTATAGAAAACTTGCATTAGGAATAGAGATTTAATGATCATTAATGTACTCAATAAAAAAAATAAACTTGCCCAAAGTTAAAAGACGTCTTTTTATTGTTTCCAACCTTCTTTATGCCAAACATTGAAATAAACGCAGAAAAGCAAACATGAACAAACATTTGTAAAGTTGTTTGTAATAAAAAGTTTATATTTGCAACAACACAGCAAAATTTAAGATTCTAGGTCGCGAATTTTTGTTCTTATTTTAAGAATTTTTGTTCTTATTTTAAGAATTTTTGTTCTTGTTTTAAGAACTTGATTCTTATTTTAAGAACTTGATTCTTGTTATAAGAACTTGATTCTTATTTTAAGAACTTGATTCTAGTTTTAAGAGTTTCATTCTTATTTTAAGAACTTCATTCTTATTTAAGGATATTTCAATAAAAAACATTATTCCTAATTTGATTATATCATAATAATATTATAAAATCAGGAATAATAATAAGTCCAGCGCGATGGGGGAAGGGGAGGAGCGGGAAAATGGGGGGAAGAGGTGTGACACCCATCCATCTATGATTTATTCGTTCATTTAGTTGGCGAATTTGACCATTTTTGACAAGCCAGTTGGCAAATGCAGACCTTTCAGACAAGTTAGTCGTTAAGTTTAGACAGTCAGTCGGCAAGTGTCGATAATGCAATGAGCAAATTCAAAAAACAAGGACATTATTTATTTATTTTTTTTCAGTCAGCAAAAGCTGTAGTGGAACACCCCCACCCACCCACGTGACACCTACTTGCGCCGGCCATATATATATATATATATATATATATATATATATATATATATATATATATATATATATATATATATATATATATATATATATATATATTAGGGTGATCCAAAAATGACTAAAAAATTTTTTTTTAACTTTTTGTTATTCCTAAGGTCTAAATGTGTTTATTTATGAAAGAAAACATTGTACCAAAAATAATCAGCCAAATCGGTTAATATTTAGAGGTCGCGCTGGGGCGATCTTTATACCCCTCTAAAATTGGAATTTTCAAAAGTTCAGTAAAATATTGACCTTCGTTTTCTGTGCACATTTCGGTTATTTACCGTTCGATTTTAATAAAATAAAAACAAAAATAAAGCTCTTATTACGCATAATAGTTTTTGTTAAACAACATTTCCTTTTTAAATGCATATTAAAGCGGCAAAATAAATTGCAAACTAAGCCAAATTTCATTATATTTTATTATATTGGTTTATTATATGGTTTAGTTCAGTTCGAGACTTTATCGAGAGTGTTGTGATTCCTGAAATAAAATTACAATAGTTTATCTATTTTGCTTGACTAATAATATTAATTACAGTATTTTAAGAAAGTGATATAATTGCGAGTTTCAACGAAACTAATTTTGTTTGGAAATATAGGTGACAACAAAATATATTTTCATTCATACACTGTATTAAAGAAAATTAAAAATGGCAGCAGTCGCAAAGTATTTTTTAAATGAAATCTTTCTTAAAATAAATGACAAGGTAAAAAATATTTTCTTTATAGGAGATTTAAATATTAACAATCTAAACTACAAAGAAAACGCGGTTACTAAACTCTTTTTTGATAATCTGCTTCAATTTAGTATCCTTCCAATCATCAACAAACCTACTCGGATAACCCCAACCTCCGTCTCTGCAATAGACAATATATTAACAAATACATTTCTCGAAACTTCTTTAAAAACAGGAATTATCAAAACCGATTTATCAGACCATTTTCCTATTTATTTTTCATTATCTCAAGATTTAAGAACCTATAACAATCCTAAAACTAAAGTATATAAAAGAAAAATCAATCAGTTCTCTATTAAAAATTTTAAAGCCTCGCTATCGGTAGTAAATAGGGATGAAGTGTATCAAGAATGTAACCTTGGACACACAAATTCCGCATACAATTTATTTATAAATATTTTTCTAGATCACTACAATAATCATTTTCCTGTTGAAGCGAAAGAAATAAAGCTAAAGTATCTAAACTGCCCATGGATAACTAAGGGGATTAGAAAACCATCAAAAACAAAGCAAAAACTCTATATCAAGTATTTAAAAAACAGAAACGAAACTAACTTAACAACATACAAGGAATACTAAAATCTATTTGAAAAAATTAGAAAAAATTCAAAAAAAGTATATTATTCAAAACAACTACAAAAAGCAAAATTGATATTAAAAAAACCTGGAACATATTGAAAGAAATAATAGGTAAAAACTATACTAAATCAAATAATTTACCCGATAAAATTATCGTTAATGAAACTGAATATATCGACAAAACTTCTATCGCTGAAAACTTCAATAGCTTTTTTGCAAACATAGGCCCTAATATGGCTTCGAAAATTCAATGCCCTGATATCTCTTTCGAAACCTATATCACAAACCAACATTTCTGTTTAAAATTTTTCTCTGAACTAAACCATGAAGAACTAGAAATTGTAAAAAACTCGCTTAAGACGAATAAGGCCCCTGGGATAGACGACATTTGTAGCTATATACAGGGTGTTCGGGATAAATTTGACATATTTATAATTGATTATATTTTTTTGTAGATTAGAGGTATTAATACACACTACAGGTCATTTAAAAGTTTGAACCCTTCTTCATTCATATACAAGATGTCAGAAAGGATGGATGACTGGAACCCACCTGAATCATGGAAGAGAATAACTTGCATCATGATGATTTGTGCCGGCCATCAAAATAAGGATATTATGACTGCTGCCCAATGCTCCCTGAACACAGTAAAAACAATCAGGTATGAACTAGAGAATTGCAATGGTGACTACGAGGATGTAGTAAGAAGAAAGATCCCTAGCAGACGATCTGATTGCGTTCGTACAGCAGAATTCCTCGCAAGTCTGCAGGAGCAGGTGTTGAAGAACCCTGGCATTGGAATTCGGGCTTTGTCACGTGAAATGAATGTTGCATCCTCTACTTGAAGCTTGCACTCAATGAAGACCTTCGCTACTACTCATACAAGCATCCAGAGGATGCAACATTCATTTCACGTGACAAAGCCCGAATTCCAATGCCAGGGTTCTTCAACACCTGTTCCTGCAGACTTGCGAGGAATTCTGCTGTACGAACGCAATGGGCGAGCACTCATAGATCCAAACTAACCACACTATATCGAAAACAAAAACATGCTGCAAGAATAGTTTTTAATAATGATAGACTCTCGCATGCTGAGCCACTTTTAAAAAATTTGAAAGCATTAAATGTATATCAAATCAATATATTCCAAAATTTTTTATTTATGCTCAAATATAAACTTGGACTTGTTCCTTCTTACTTTTCAAAGAATTTTTTCCAAGATAGCAAAAATAGATACCATACCAGAGGAACGGGAAACTTCAACGTACCTTTTAAAAAAACAAATCTCTCGCACTTTTCCATTTCGTACCGTGGTCCTTATCTATATAATAAATTAATATCAAAAAATACTCAACTGGAAAAATCGAATAACTTAAATACTCTGAAAACGTTATTAAAAGATCTCATTTTAAACACTAACAACCTTATGAACTTTTATTAACCCAAAAACATTTAAAACTATGTATAAAACTAACTTTGTTCTGTAACTAATGTAAACTCTAATAACTCAAAAAACTCTAAATAACCCAAAAACAACAGCAATAACAAAAACACAAAAGCAAATAATAGGCTTATTTATCAACACTCGAACGACTATATGTTACCTATTTAGCAATTTAGCTATTTAGCAAATCGTGTACCTACTTAATGTGTATTGAAATAAAATTAAAAAATTAAAAACTTCTTTTTGTCTGCATTCTTTGTTATTTGCATTTTGGATTTTTATTCTCATCCTGCCGAAAACCGATAACATTTTTTTGTTTTTAAAAAAAAAAAAAAAAAAAATAAACTTATTTTAAATAAAAGCATCCAAAAATATTAGTAACGCATAGCGGTTTCTTGATGACAAGACCGTCGGTCTTCTGCAAGTTTTCCGCGTTCTTTGAAGTAATTTCTAATACTTTACAGTTTTACTTTATATATTTTTTTGTATAACGTAACATTGTAATTTTTTTTTTTTTCAATTCTACTTACTCTGTAAAGATTCTGTTATATTTTACGAATTTGTAAGGATTAAAGAACAAAAAAAATTGAATAAAAAAAAAAAAAAAAAGTCAACACGCAGTTCTACAGCAAAATGGTTAATTGGTCAACCAATATCAATGCTTTCCCATCTTAAGCTTTCAACGATTTTGGAAGTATTAAAATGTTTTTTCTTCCCCATGAGGTGAAAGGATTGAGTATACATGAAAGTTCGGTAACAGTTATCAAATCAACTTGGGAAATTTTGAAAGTTGGGAAAAAGCTAAAATTATGAAACTTTTTGATATTGATGCGCCAACTAATGTTTTTGATTTAATAAAAATTGCTGAAGATCGCGATTTCCTCATAGATCAACGAGATGATAGAAACATGGTCTTGGGTTCCATTGATAAAGATGATGCAGAGAAAGAAGAAAATAAAGTTTGCAGAGAGATAAGTTTGGATAAACGTTTGCAAAAAGAAGCGTTAAGGAAACAACGCTCTGAAGAAGTAGTTGTTCTTGAGAATTCAACTTCGCCTTCAAGTTCTGCTAGTAGCGATCATGATGATATCGTAGTTTTGAAAGGAAAAGATGATGTTGCAGAAAGCTCCGGTCTGAAAAGGAAGCGTTCTATAAAAAAAATTATTACCCCTGAAGTTGTCGCTTCCTTAGATAGAGGAAAAGTAAGCAATCGTGTGGCAATGCGAACTATAGCAGCTACAATGCAAAGTTTAGGAGCTCCCATTGAAGAGTTCTCTATATCTGTTACTACTTTTCATAGGGCAAGAACTGATTATCGTGAAACTCATTACAATGAAACGAAAGAAAATTTCAAACCGGATGTACCTCTCGTAGTTCATTGGGATGGAAAAATGATGGCAGACATCGATGGAAGTGGAAATGTTGAGCGTTTGTCAGTTTTAGTAACAGGGCGTGGTGTTGAAAAACTTCTGGGAGTGCCAAAACTTCCTGATTTAAAAGGAGAAGCCATTGCTACTGCAGTTGTAGCCTCCCTCCATGAATGGGACGCTTTGAATCTTATTAATAATCTCTGTGGCATGTCGTTTGATACCACAGCTAGCAATACAGGATCTGAAAAAGGTGCTTGTAATTTACTTGAAGAAAAATTAGGAAAAGAATTATTGAATTTAGCTTGTCGTCATCACATTACTGAAATTGTTGCAGGATCTGTGTTTAAAATTTATTTTCCAACAACGTCCGGACCAGATGTTGCTATTTTCAAACGATTTAAACAAGCCTGGAAGAATATCAAGAAAGATGATTTTAGCCCAACAGTGCAAGATGAAGAAGCTGAAAGATATCTTTCAAACGTCTCGATTGAAAAAAAATCGTCTATAATTAATTTCTTAAAAAAATGTTTGCAAAACTCACAACCACGAGATGATTATAAAGAACTTCTTGAATTATGTCTAATATATTTAGGAGAGCAACCTCCTAGTGGAACAAGATTTAAAGCACCAGGAGCCTTCCATCATGCTCGGTGGATGGCAAAACTTATTTATTCAATTAAAATATGGTTATTTAGAGATCAGTTTAAAATGGTGCAACATGAATTAAACGCAGTAAGAGATATTAGCATGTTTGCTGCGTTAATATATGTTCGACAGTGGTTTACTGCACCACTCAGTGCCTCGGCCCTATTTAATGATTTAGATTTTCTAAAAAATATTGAGGATTATCGTGAAATGAATGAAAATATATGGACCGCTGCAACCAAGGCAATGAAGCGGCATCTATGGTATTTAAGTGAAGAACTTATATCTTTGGCCTTTTTTAGTGATGATGTAGAGATTGAAGTTAAAAGAAAAATGATAACTGCCCTTCAGCGTCAATGCGTAGACAATAATAGGCCATCAAAGAAATTAGCAGATATTACAAATGTAATGAGTAATTCCCTTGAGGACTTTTTAACGTGTAAATCACTTTCATTTTTTAATTTCTTAAATATTGACATTTCCTTTCTTGAAGAAGATCCTTCAAACTGGAAAAACAATGAGTCGTATGCCGACTCTAAAGAAGGAGTAAAGTCTCTTAAAGTTGTTAATGATTGCGCCGAAAGAGGGGTGAAGTTAGTACAAGACTTTAATGCTGTCATAACAAAAGATGAAGAGCAGCAAAAGTATGTGCTAAATTTAGTTGCAGAAAACAGGGCTGTCTTACCAGATGCAAAATATCAACATTGAGTGCTAAACAAACCAGGCGACAATGAGCAGCTGTTGTTGTTTAATGTTGTTTAATAAAAATTATTATGTGTAATAAGAGCTTTATTTTCGTTTTTATTTTATTAAAATCGAACGGTAAATAACCGAAATGTGTACAGAAAACGAAGGTCAATATTTTACTGAACTTTTGAAAATTCCAATTTTAGAGGGGTTTAAAGATCGCCCCAGCGCGACCTCAAAATATTAACCGATTTGGCTGATTTTTTTGGTACAATGTTTTCGTTCATACATGAACACATTTAGACCTTAGGAATAACAAAAACTAAAAAAAAGTTTTTTTGGATCATCCTAATATATATATATATATATATATATATATATATATATATATATATATATATATATATATATATATATATATATATATATATATATATATATATATATATATATATATATATATATATATATCAAAGACCCTTCCTTTTCACTGTCATGCCTAAAAAAATTATCAAATTTTGAATGGGACCCCTAAATTCAGTGAAATTAAAGCCACTAAATTTCCCCTCCTGTTCCCCCTCCTCCACTATCTGATAGACCCTGCGTTCATGATTTTATGTAATCAAATAGTCTAATCCATTTGATCGCCATTAAGACTACCAATAGTAGTCTTAATGGCGATCAAATGGATTAGAATAGTAAATACCAAGCAGAAGGAGTCAAATAATACAAGAATTCTATAGAATTCGCATTTAATAAGTGCGATTTTCATATATGTTAATCTGAATAAATCTGTATAAATGTGAATCTTTTGTAAGGGCGAAGTAGTTGCAAAATAATATGAGTGTTAAGTGCAAGCATATGTGCAAACAAGCATAAGTGCGATTTAGCTTGAAGAGCTCCAAAGCTGTGCACTTTTTTATAATAAATGAATAAAGCAAAAATGAATATACTGCCTAGCAACGTATTAAGGAATTTTTGTAGGCCAGTGCGTAGCTAGAAGGTTCCCCCCCCCCCCCAAACCAAATAGGGCCCAAAAATCTCAAAAACCTTTAATTAGGCACGGTTGATTACGAGCCTTATGGTGCGCATATGCCAGAAGGTTTTAGAAATTTCAGAGATTTTAAAATGGCTGCGGCTCTTAGCTACATAATCTTTTTTTATATAGCAACTGTTTTTTTAGTTTATTTTTTTAAAAATTTATGTTGCAACCATATTATTGACCTGACTCAATAAATAAATGTCTTTTTTTTATTAGTAAATAAATAAAATTGAGGCTATAAGAGAGTGAACAATCCAAAATGTGGACTGTACATATGTTTTTTTTAATTTAATAACATGACATGTTTTACATAAGCATGATACAAGATGTTTTACATAAGCATGTTACAAGATGTTTTACATAAGCATGTTACATGCTTATGTAAAACATCTATATTTCTGGTAAATATATTGCATTTGGATGTTGTTGTTGTTGTTGTAATAATATTACAAATTAATATTACTAATATTGAGTGATTTTTTTATTTTTTTGAAATAAACTTTGAGAATCTCTAACTGCACAAATTAAAAGTTTTTTTTTTCATTATTATTATTGTTTTCTTTATACTTGACTATTTTATAGTTGTTGCTTAGATTTAATTTTGCTGTAAAAATGTATTTTAAAATTAGGTGTATAAAAATGTAATAAAAATCAAAAGAGCTTTCTGTTTATATGGTTAGTTTTTCATGATTATTGTTATTTTTTTGATTTAGGAATACTTTTTATTGATATATGGGGAATAATTTATTAAACTCATTATGAATGGATTCGCCTCCTTGTTTGTAGTATACCTTGTTGCTTGTAACTTGTTTGTATTAATATATATATATATATACATATATATATATATATATATATATATATATATATATATATATATATATATATATATATATATATATATATATATATATATATATAATAATAATACTTGTTTGTATTAATATATATATATATATATATATATATATATATATATATATATATATATATATATATATATATATATATATATATATATATATATATATATATAGACGGGTTGGAATTGTTTTGAATTTATCCGTTGATGTACGCATGCGCAAGTTCTTGGCAGTCAAAACAAATCGTTGTTGGTTAATTTTTTGCTGGACTTCGTATGAAACTTCTAAAAATGTGGTCAAAATCTTTGTATTTTAGCATTTTAAACGGTAGTGATCAATTAGATTACAAGAAGAAATTAACATTAACAAACAAGGAAACGTTACCGAACCAGTATCCAATCGATGAAAGATCGAACTGAAGCCAATAAGACTGCTGTTACTAGTAAACTGTATCAATGGAACCAAGTAAAGAGAAAGGCTGAAGCATCCATCATTGCAAAATATATCCTTTAATAGACCA
>NC_088920.1:72270000-72325000 GCF_038396675.1 Hydra vulgaris | reverse complement strand
TTTTTCGGGGAAGTAACTATTTGTATATTAAAGTTTTTTCGGGGAAGTAACTATTTGTATATTAAAGTTTTTTCGGGGAAGTAACTATTTGTATATTAAAGTTTTTTCGGGGAAGTAACTATTTGTATATTAAAGAAGAGAGGCATAATTCCATCAAACTTTAAATATAAATAAAATAAATTATTTGATTCAAAATCAAATACAAAAGATTCTGTAGTTTATAAGCTAGAAAATCAGTCTAAATTTTTAAAATGTAAGCCTGCCGTTTCTTCCCGTGGAGTCTTCAAACATGCTGGATCCAAAATTTTTGCGAACAAACAATTTTTAGACCTCCATACTCACGATCCATTTAAATATTGAGCAGCCGTGGCACAGTGGTAGCGCACTTGCCTCAGAAACAAAGGATCCCTGGTTCAAACCCCATCTCTGGGAAAGTATTGCGACATCGGTTAGAAACGAGGCGTGAACTTCCAATTATATGCTCATCAGCGGTGCTCTGTGATAAGACCGTAAGGACTTCTTGGGGCACCTAAATAAAATTAAAATTAAAAAAATACTTGGGCACCCGATATTTTTTCTTAAAAACACAGAGGTTTTAAAAATGTAGTAAAAGTGCTGATTACCCAGACCACTTGGATATATGAGCACTTTATATTAGCTCAAAATAAAGTTATTTAAGTAAAAAAACACCAACCTGATAATAAGAACTAATTTTTGGAATATAATGATTCGTTATTAACAAAACTTATCAAAAGATCAAATTTTATATCACTTTTTATTGAAACAATACTACTCACTTTTGTAAAAAAATGAAATATTGCTTGATGTCATAACCCAGAAAAATCCTTTAGGGATATTATTGTAATATCATTGGTGATTACTGGGATATAAGTCCCGAAATCTGGTTACACCGTCCGTAGAAGGAAATTCATTTTCAAATTTGCATATAATCGCATTAAAAAATCTGCAATATATTTAACTCTAGAGCAATAAAACTTAATTTGTTATAACTTTAAAAAAATTGGTTGCATTTTTTTAGTTTAAAAAAGAACAAATGAGTTGTCTGTACAAAAAAAAATTTAAAAATCAAAATTACTTTTTTATAAAGTATTATGATAAAATTCTGTGAAAAAGCTTGAGCATTAGTTGTTCAATCTATTTTTTTCATAGATTTGCCATCTGATTTGGCAACAACAACAACAAAGCCAAATCAAGCAAAAAATCACAAGGAGAACAGGAGGATTGTTTGCTTCTTGTGTCTGGGCAAGGCTAGTCCACCCTGTTACAAGAGATTCGGTTTGTAATTGTTTAATTTGCTCAGTTAGTAAAGCAAAACACAATTCTTCACATCCAATCTTGGCAACCCAGAAACCTGATACAAATCAGAACTCAGTTGAAAGAAGATGTTCTCAATGCTTTTCAATTTTTAACAAGAGTCTCCCACACAATTGCTCAAGGTCTAACTTGCAAAAGAATTTAGCAGAAGTCTACTCAAAGGACTCTGTGGCAGCTTAAAGAGTTGCAGCATCAGTCATTGTCAACAAGGAAGCTTTACCACATGGAACAGTTCGTCTTAGTAGAATAGGAATAAGTAAATAGGAGGCTACCCTATTCCAGTTCTTCCAGGTAATATTGTATTAGGTAATTAAAGTTTTAGCTTCATATTTTTAATCTATGTAAGGCATAATAAGGTGAAATCTCTCTTAATTATTTTCAAGGTTCATCTTCAAGAGCAAGAAGACTTTTCAATGAAGGACCAGAACAAACAGTAAAAGGTCTTCTTTATGTGCAATACAACACAACACGCTGTCTAATTCTGGTGCGAAAAAGCTGGTGTCAACACTAAATCAAGTTGTTCCAAGTCGGATTGTTGAAAACAACTACCTCTCCAAGTTTGATCAGTTGAGCAAACTGACAAGGGCACAAATCAGAAGGATAACTTGCTATTTATTGCTTATCAGCTAGTTCTTGAAACTATAAACCTCTCTGATGACTACATTGTGAAGCTGGTGGTTTTATAAAAGTAAGCTTTGAAATAATGGAAAAAGGTTCAGATTCACAATCTCCGCTATTAAAACAACTTCTCACCAATTCTCTGGATAAAGATTCTAATGTTAAGCAGTTACTGATTGCCTATTCTGATAATCGTTGGGTAAACTGCGGCAATGTCAAGAAAGTTTTTGATCTGCTGAACCTTGACGAACTTCGCTTTTTTTTTCTGTTGTGATATGAAGCTGATAAATTTAATTTGTGGTCTACAAGCACATTCTAGTGCAAACCCATGCTATTGGTGTAACATTTCATCAAAAGATCTTGCAAAGTGTGAACCTCTAAGAACTTTTGGATCAATCAGTAGAGGTTATCAGGCATTCAATGTGGCTGGTGCTAACATCAAGAAAGTAATTTCATTCAGAAACTCTGTTCATGCACTCATCATCTATGCTTCAGATGAATCTTTTCGTCATTGATGTGCTTCCACCCATGGAGCTTCATCTGTTGCTTGGTGTTGTAAATCATCTTCTACAGTCTCTCAAAGATTTGGACACATATTATGGCATTACATCATATTCAACAGCAACCATTTCATGGTGAACAACTAGCTGGAAACGAGTGCAGGAAGCTTTTGAAGAATGTGGATGTTTTGGAAAGATTGACCCAGCAGCACTCCTTCTTTCCAGCTGTTCCTTTTATTGACACACTAAGAAAATTCTGGACAACTGAATAAGCCCAAATTTCATAAGTGCGAACTGGCATAACTGCAAATTGCGTATGTGCAAACTGGCGTAAGAGTGAACGTGCATAAGTGCGAACAGGCATAAGTGTGAACTAGTTGAAAAACTGGCTCAAGTACAAACTGACATAAGTGCATCGAAAAAGTTTGCAAACATTGGCATAAGTGCGAATTGGCATAAATGCGAACTGGCATAAGTGCGAACTTATTCAGTGCACTTATGCCAGTTCATACTTATGCTAGTTTTTGCAACTGCTATGCACTTATGCCAATTCACTTTTATGCCAATGTTTGTAAATTTTTTTGGCGCACTTTGCACATATGCTAGTTCGCACCTATACCAGTTTTTGCAATGCTTTGCACTTATGCCAGTTTGCACTTATTCAGCCTCTCGTAAAACTCAATGACGTTGTCCATGCTTGTTTTGGCAATATCCTTGATGAAAGTTATGCTGAAAAAATAGAGTAAATCATAGTCTCCTATTTACAACTTCAGGACGTCACCAACACTCCCAAGGTTCATGCTGTCATCCACCATGTTCCTTAATTCATCCAACGCCACAATAGCTCTTTGGGAATTTATTCAAAGCAATGACTGAATCAAAGCTAAAGCACTCCATCATCTTTTCAGTACTCGTTGGCAAAGGTACAAGAGACCAAGCAACCACCCAGAGTATGAAAACAGGCTGCAAAGATGCATGACAGACTCAACAACAAAAAAATTAATTAGGAATATTACAAATCAGTTTAGACATTTTTCTCAACAAAAAACAATTAGAATTGAAACTTTGATTTTGAATGAAATTAGAATTGAAGAAAATTGTTATTTACCAGTGAATTTACTGCATAAATATTTTTGTTGTGTTTTTGGGATGAATAAAAGTTCTTGAAACAACTTTGTTAGCTGCTTATAAACTATGTATATAATGCGATTTTGTGCAAAATTTGAAAATGGATTTTCTTCCACGGACAGTGTAACCAGATTAAGGGACTTACATTCCAGTAACCACCAATGGTAGTATAATAATATCCCTAAATGATTTTTCTGGGTCATGACATCAAGCAATATTTGATTTTTTTTACAACAGTGTACTTTGTTTTCCGCAACAACAACAACAACAACAACAACAACAACAACAACAACAACAACAACAACAACAAAAAACGAGTTTTATTATTATTTTAGTTTTATTAACTCAAACCTTTAAACAATAAAAATTCAAATTTTTTGAATTTAAATTACAGAAAAATATTTAGTATTGTTATATTTAGTATTGTTAGCACATCATTCCACACCAGCACGGGGCAGTAGCTCTTTTGAC
Source organism: Hydra vulgaris (assembly GCF_038396675.1). Classification (NCBI taxonomy): domain Eukaryota; kingdom Metazoa; phylum Cnidaria; class Hydrozoa; order Anthoathecata; family Hydridae; genus Hydra; species Hydra vulgaris. The sequence goes on along the minus strand of NC_088920.1, from coordinate 72,320,948 downwards.
TAGGAGCGATGGTTTGTGGCCTACGGTGACTAATGTGTGCATTCGATCAATTGAAATCCATTCTGTAGGTCTTACATCTGGCTCTGATGTGCTAGCTCATAAGCCCAAGGAGTGAGTGTGTTTAGCTTTCTATTCACCCGATTTGAAAGTGAACGAAAGCATAACGAGACCAGACGAGACGACCAAACGATACATACTAATGCACTACACCATCACACCTGTAGACATCAACAGTCTCTAATATCAGTTTATCAAATATTTTTTCTTTATTATATACTTTTGTTCGTAATCTTTTTTTGACCTTATCCTTGTATATTTATTCGGATTTGTGTTATTACGTGTGAATGAGACCGCATATTTGTGAGAAGAAATTTTTTTCACAAAATTACGTATTAGCGTATTTTTATAACAAATGTATTCTTGGTTTGTATGTAGTGAACTATACCACTAGATAAATTTAGACATATCACAATCTCATAAGGTTTTTTGTTTCTTTTTTGTTTCTATCTAGTTTTCTTGATCAGACGTCGCTAAGTTAGTTTGTTGTGGTTTGCACTATACAGTGTTCACTAACGTTCGTTAGGTCGTTTTGTCAACAATATTGTTTTTAAACGTTACGTTTTTCAGTGGTTATAAGCTATTAGTAAAAAATCGCATTTATTGTCTCATCTGTTTATTTTTTTCACTATTCTCTGCCTACTGATTATATGTCTGTATTTTTTTATCTCTGGCTAATCATTTTTTAATTTATCTGAGTCTGTTTTGTGTGATAGCTTTTGTCTCTACTTATCAGGCAAGATTTATATTTCTCATACTATTGGAGTCACCAGATTTTCTACCATATTTTTAACTAACTACTTTTATACTAACGACAAACATTCTGAGTTTCGATGATTATGAGTGATATTTACTTATTATATTTATAAGACACATTTTAGCCATTAAAGAAACGGTAAGAATTTAAATTACAGAAAAATATTTAGTATTGTTAAAATATAAAAACTTTTACTATATTTTGTTTTATTCAAAAATCAACTAAAACCACTTCAATTTTAAGGGTGGAATGCAAGAAGCGAACTTGAGAAATTGATCGAGCGAACTTGAAAAGTTGCGAAATTGATCGAGCGAACTTGAGAAATTGATTGAGCAATTTTAAGGGTGGAATGCAAGAAGCGAACTTGAGAAAAAAAATTTTACTATATTTTGTTTTATTCAAAAATCAACTAAAACCACTGCATATTTAAGGGTGGAATGCAAGAAGCGAACTTGAGTCAAGTTCGACTTGAACTTTACATTGTAACCAATAGCGGCAGAGTATTTTTTGAGAGAAAAACCCATACTCTGCCGCTATTGGTTACAATGTAAAGTTCAAGTCGAACTTGACTCAAGTTCGCTTCTTGCATTCCACCCTAAATCAGGTAATTCAATGTAAAACAATTTTTTAATTAATTTTTTAATAATTTGAGCATGCTCATATTACACAAAAACGGTATTTTTAAATTAATCAAAAACTAAATTTTTTTGCGCATTGTTTTTCAAACAAAAATGGAACGGATTTCTATCTAACATATTTTTCTTTTAGAAAAAATAAATTTAATTTTTCAGCACCAAAATTTCGTGCCACAGATTTATTCACGCGTGATGATTTTATTTTAACAACGCATAAAATTTAATAGCGTTTTTAATTAAGATGATACTTGCTGCGTATAAATTTACGCTAAATATACTGATTCCTGTTATCGCACCTAAAGTCGATTCAAAAAATATAAAGCAACTTTAACTTTACTGTTTACATCTAAGAAATCTTTAAGTATGCTTATATTACCAAGATGCTTAGATTACCCTAATCTACCCTACACAATGTATCATAAAGTTTCATTATAAATTGTATAACTACATTATCTGGGTAGTACAGATAAACTTTTTCAATTTATTTTAAAGTTTTTCTTTGTCAACCTAGTGTTGCTTTAGTTGAATCATGCTTGAATATATCTATTTTTTAATATGGAGAGATTCAGGTCCTTAATGGTTTGCTTTTGACTAATAATTATAATAATTATAATTAGTATTTAATCTTAATTAATTTACATCTTTTTTTGTTTTTGTTTTAAAAGACTTGAACCGACATTTTATTTTTTTCTTATTTGTAACTTTTTATTTTAAAGGAAAGTTATAACGTATAACTTTTATTGTTAACTATATGTTGGCAAGTTTATTTTTATCTATTTACTTACAATTTTTTTTTTTCGCCACTTTATTATATCACTTTTTTTTACGAATTATTTATATAATTATATTTCATTATTTTAAATCAAATTTAACAAATATTGTTTGCTATATTTAAAAATGGATCAATTAAATAAAAGTGAATAAAATTTTCATAGTGTTAAAGTTAATTTTTCTCTTTATTTATTCCTTTATAAATTTTTTTTTTCAAAACTAAAGTCTTATTTTATGTATATTGGTAAAAATTATATAAGACCTACGTAGTTATTTATCTATATGGAATCAATTCTCGGAGCTTGGGACGGTAAGACGAATTGTGTCTTCTTCATGCTCCGGTCATATGCTTGCTTGCGATACCCACACTTTGTATCATTATATATTACGGTTTATATTTATTTTATGATAATTCGTTATATAATACAAATTTACGTTGTTTCTAAAAAGAGTTATTCACGTAAACACTTTTAAAATATTCGCATTAAATTAGTTAGATTTTTTAATACCTTAATTACTGTTGCTAAACTGCAAAAAGATTTTAAAAATTGGTGGTGACTCAACAAAAGGACTTCATTTAATATGATTTGTTCTTCAATAGACTTACGTGCTGCTCTAACTGGTATGGGATTCAGAAATTTACCAACGCCAGTAAACACAATTCGTAGTCATGTAGTAGAGTACAGCAAAAAAATAAGATTAGGTTTAGTTCATCAAAATGAAGTGCGCAAAAAAACGGAATTCGGTGTAGGAGAGAGATTTTCTTTGTCTATTGATGAATAGACGTCACTTCGAAATCGTCGCTACATGAATATTAACGTTCATGGACAAAACTCTTAGTTCTGGAGTTTAGGTTTAGTGCGAATTACAGGTTCAATACCAGCAGAAAAGTGCATTGAACTATTAAAAAAAAACTTAAAGACCATAGTCTTGATCTACACAGCGACATTGTGGCTATAATGACCGACGGAGCTAGTGTTATGAAAAAAGTTGGCAGGTTGCTGCCTGCTAACCAACAGTTATGTTTTGCCCACGGCATACAACTTGCTGTAATGGATGTTCTTTATAAAAAGGGAGAAATAGATGCAAATCAGCCAGATTTTAACAATGAATTTTCTGACATTGATTCATCCGAGAATGAAGACATCGAGGAAGATTTGTTGGACTACAATCATGAAAATGTAAGACCTAAAATTGAACTAAATGAAGTTCATTATGGGCCAGTCATTAAAAAAGAACGCAAACTAATACTAAAATTTAAACAACAAAGTATAACAAGGCTGAATTTGGAAAAACAACTGTCTTTAATAATGGGCTGCAAGACACGATGGAGCAGCCCTCTGTTAATGCTTAAACGATTTTACAAAGTAAAAAATTGTATACAAAAATCATTAATTGATATTTACCTAATGCAAGATAATTCTATAGCTATATCACATAATGACGTGACAATATTATTAGAGATTTTTACAACTTTAGTTCCCATTAAAGCATAATTGCACGGTTGAAGCAATATGTCGTTGAGATTCTAACTTATTTACAGTCAACATTGCTATTAATTTTATGCTTACAAAATTAAAAGGAGCTGACAATAATACAAGCAAAGAAATGCGTAGAACTTTAATAGCTCGCACGCAACAACATCGAACCGTTATGAGTGGACATCTGCAATTTTTGCATAACGGTCGAAGCCCCGTTAAAGTCGATGAAGAAATATTTAGAGTGCCTTCTTCATTTAAATGTTGAAAACTGTCGGTAGAATTGCTGGAAAGATTAAATGTTTCTAATCTTGCTCTAGTAAGAGCATCAGTTTAAGTATTGAAGTGGAACTTGATCGTGTTATTAAAGAAGGACAATACAACCAATTAGACATGAAACGTTGTCATCAAAAATTAAAAAAGAAATGACACTATTTGAAAAAAATGTGTACCCCCACACGTGGCGTTTATTAATTATTTATAAAGAGTTTATTCCTTTCTAATGACCTTGAAACCGACAAGGGACTGTTACAAAAGTTCGTAACCGTTTGGGCGATGAAACTTTGGACGTATTATGCTTCCTGAAGTCGCATTTCGAAGCACAAAAAACATAATATATCTCCTTTTTTCTAACATAATTTTTTAACATTAATGAACATGTTAAATTAAATTCGTTTAATAAATATATTTTTAGTTAAATGTAGTGTTTTTATTGTACTTAATACTATAAAGATGTTGTATCTGTTTTTCAATCCCGGGATTGCAATCCCTATCTGTAGGTACTAAGAAATTACTAAATAAGGGTTTGGTGTAATCAGTGGTTTACTGTATGCCCTACAATTTGTTTCTTATTACAATAATGATTAAAAAAGATTCATTATTATAATGATTCAGTAACTATTAAGACGTTAGTCACATGACAGGTTTGTCATGAGACAAAGTCTTTCTGCCCAGTTTACAGCAACCTGGTAACTATGTAACTTTGCTGCCTAACTTTCATTAACCAAGTTTACTGATATTATTCTCTAATAATCTTATTACTGTTATTATATCGCCTATTATGTGGTTTACTTTATTTTGCTCAAAAGACTAATCAATTTAGTTTTCAACAATCTTAACATTTTTTGTTGTTGTGATTATTAATCACGCCTAATCCTTGCAAATATCGCTTATCTGACCAGAGCCGGCATCGAACTTCGGTCACTTGGTTTTGAGGCACTATGCTACACCATCTAGCTACTGTGTTACGGTTACTAATACAATTATAATAAATATAAGAACTTTTCTTAAAAAAATGTTTTTTTACTTTAGATAATATAAGTAATTAGGTCTAGATTTTGGGGGAAAATTTTTAAAAAAAACGAATGAACCCTAATTTTATGAAATCACCCTAAAATTATGTTTAGATATTAGTCCATTGTAGACGGAACTCCACAAACAAAATTTTCTTGCTACAAAAAAAAAATTAAATATTTTTACAATAACTCTGAACAAATTAAATACTGTTTAAAAACATTATTTTATATAATAATAGAGTTTTTAAAAGGTATAAGTTTTTTTTGTAAAACATTCCGTGAAAACATATGTTTGTTAAAATCAAAACAAACTATTTTCAAAAATTGCAATATTGGCTGGAAAGCTATTCGTTTTATATAGCTATGGTTTTGTAGATGCAGTTAGAGCTCTAACAACTGTTAATTTTTTTTAACCTTTCTATATTTAACTGTCGAGAAGAACAACTTAAAATAAAAAAGAATAAATAACAAAATAACATAATTTAATCAATTTAAAATAAAAAAGAGTAAAAGTTTGTAGTTAATATTTTTTACTTTGAATTTTATTAGATAATAGATAAAGGCTATGTTTTAAATGAAACAAGTACCAACCTCGTTTTAAAAAATGAAAGGTTCTCTGTTGAAGATTAAAAATTTATTTGTTCTATTAGTATTAGAACATTTGAATTTCAATGGAGTCAAAGATTTCCAATAAAAATCTAAAGACTGTTTTTAAAAATCTAACAGTTTATGATTAAAAATAAAAAGCATTAATATGATCAACCATTTTAATATTTTGAATCCGTCTGTGAATGAACTAAAAAAATTTAAATAAAAACTTTTTAAACGGAATACACTTTGTTCACTAGTGTTTGGTAAATTTTTTTTCATACTCTAATTTCAGAGGGACTGAAAAATATGAGCACAAAGAGGAAACTACAAGAGAGGAGGAAACAAAAAAAAACTGATTAAAATTATTCAGTTATTTACAAAATCTCTTTTTGTTTATTAAGTTTAGAAAAATAAAAGTTTAAACTAAGCACCAACATATAAACAAAAATATATAACGAGAATTTGTACAAACACTAATACAAAATAACAAGTTTTCGCAAGAAAACTTGTGCAAGAAATTGCTTTAAGCAAATACTAAAGTTTGTAAAAAATAAAATATTTAAACGTTTAAAAGAAATATTAAACTTTATTTCAAACTATCTTTTTAAAAGAAATAAAAAATGAGGTAATTGTAAGCAAACAGTATGCAATTAAAAGAAATAAAAAATCGTACGTATATATAAATGTATTACATACAAACAGTGTATTATATATATATATATATATATATATATATATATATATATATATATATATATATATATATATATATATATATATATATATATATATATATATATATATATATATATATATATATAAGAAACAAACTATATAACATTAAATTCAAAACAGAAAAACACTCAACATCAACTAGAGAATAAATCATTTCATATTGTTTAAATAACAAACAATAATAATTAAAAAAATCCATTTCTTCAAAAATCAATTCCAAAAAAGTGAAGTTAAATAACACTTTTAGAACACTTTAACAATAAGGAAAAATTTTGTGTAATGTTTTTATTACATTTGGGTCATGACAACTATATTCTATATTTTCATAGCATCGTTTGCTAGTTATGACAATACCTATTGTGAGAGTTACTAAAAAATTGCACACAAATAAAGAACTGGTTAAATATGGAAAAGTTTTATAAAGCATTATTGTAAAAACCCCTATCGAACACCATTTCTTGTAAATGACTTATTTAGAGGATATAAAAGATGCATTTTTTGGCCATTTTCCGTTGTATAAATAGGATAATTTTTGTAGTGAGACAGCAACTCGTCAATATTACTAAAAGAGCGTTGACCAATTACATATTGGTTGTTTCCATAAAGAATTTTAAAATGTTTGATTCGATTGGGAGCTTTCATTGATAGTGAAAAATCTCCGGGCTAAAATAAAAATAAACTTTACTTATACTTTATAAAATTAATAAACATAATGATAAATATAAAAGTTTTTTTTTTGAAAAAAAAAGAAAAAAAAAAGAGGAATAAAGAAAAAAAATTACTGCTGCCCTAACCCAATCCCTCAGTCAATGTAGCCCCATCTCCCTTGCATGTTCTCCCTATATTAATTGATGTATATACCTTAGCCCAATTAGTAGAAAATCAAATATCAAACTTTTGTATATATATATATATATGTATATATATATATATATATGTATATATATATATATATGTATATATATATATATATGTATATATATATATATATGTATATATATATATATATGTATATATATATATATATGTATATATATATATATATATATATGTATATATATATATATGTATATATATATGTATATATATATATATATATGTATATATATATGTATATATATATATATGTATATATATATATATATGTATATATATATATATGTATATATATATATATATATATATATATATATATATATATATATATATATATATATATATATATATATATGTATATATATAAATATCAACCTTCGGAATTAGGAAAAAAGACACCTAAACCCTAACCCTGTTGATAATTTATTGCTGACCTTTATCCGTAAGAGGTTGACAAAAAAAATTATACACAAAGGAGTTACTATAAAGCTTAGAAACAAACACTTTTAGGTCAGCAGTTAGGCCAACATTGCCAAATGCCAACCCTAACTCCGAGGGTTGAAATATATATATATATATATATATATATATATATATATATATATATATATATATATATATATATATATATATATATATATATATATATATATATATATATATATATGTATACCATATATATTGTTTAGTGGTCTCACTATTTACCTATGTATATTTTTTAGTGGTCTCACTATATTTCCAAATAGAAATATAGTAAAATAACAAAACATATTCAGAATTTCTGCAATCACTTATGAGTTTTAACCAAAGAAAATTGCATATAACACTCAGCTAAAATACTCTCAGCTAAAAAACACTCAGCTAATTGACTAGTTATGGTAAAGAAAGCTTAGAGAAACTTATTATGGCAAACCAAAAAGCAGCAACCAAAATGGAGCTTTACACATTCAAACTTTAGATATCTCAGAAACAGACTTAACAGATTGGAACAGTTTGATATATGTGTATCTAATTAAAAAAATCAAGTAGTAGTAAACAATACAGTTGAGAAATAATTTCACTCCTCGAGAGTTATAGAAAGATGAATGTTTTGAAGAGTATTTATGCGTACTATTTGCTTCTAACTAAGTTACTGGTTATATTTCCTTTGAGTGTAGCTTGCGTAGAAAAATTTTTCTAAAACCAAATATAGTTAAAATCCATCTTAATATCAGCTAAGACAAAGAAGCTTTGATTTGATTTAAAAGTTTTGAAAGTTTGATAATGATTGTAACAAAAGAAGTGTTTTGACAACGATCTGAGCAAGTTTTTTTTTTACATATTATTATACTTGCCAACTACGAGATACAATATGTTTATTTAATGCAATTTTAAAATACAAGAATTTTATTAAAAATTTAGACTATTAACTTTAAAATATATCATTTTTAATAATAGGTAATGCTGTTGAGATGAAAGCACCAGGCAATATCTATGACAGCCAATATATTTTAGTTAACAAATAAGTTAATTCAGTTTCTAAATATAAAGCGTAAATAATAAGCTTTCTTGATTTTTCTCTTGTTTATTATTGTTTTTAAGTCAACTAATTGCAAGTTTGATTTGAATCTTTTAACTGTAATAGATTTGAAGAAAAAAAATTTTGACCATGGCTGTTAAAAACGTTTTCATATTTGAACATTTAAAAATACGTTAAAAAAACTTATAAAGATTTAACTAAAAAAACTTTATAAAAAGTATTTAAAAAAAGATAAGAAATCTTAACAAAAGAAAAATAAAAAAGACTAGAAAAAAACCAAATCACAAAAAATAAAATTATAACTCAACTAAAACCAAAACACAAAAACTAAAATGTTAAGATTATTTTAATCAAGTTTTTAATTATGTTTGAAATTATTAACTTAGAATCTTTTATTTTCACTTATATTTTTATAATATTATGGGAAATCCTTTTGAATAAGTAACACTTACTTTGAATGATTGTTTAATAAATGTGCACATTTAATTTAAAGTATAGTTTGTTTTTACTTTTTTTAAAATAGCAAGTATCCATATTAACGCAGGCTAGTAAATAATTATGCATTTAAAAAAAATTATAATTTGACTCTTTTTTAAACTATTTCATGCTTTGTTTAAAAATTTTTAAACATTTGTAGAAAGTAATACAAAATAAAGAAAAAATCTTTAAAAAGTTGAAGAAAAAGATTAGTAAAAATTCTTAATATAAACAAAAGAAAAAATAAATCATTTCCATTTCCATGGAAAGATGTTCTTTTTATTCTCTTTTGTCTTTCTTTTTTTTTAATAGCTTTTTTTAGTCTTTTTTGTCAGAAATAAGTACTGACGATGTTCGTTTAACTTTGCTAACTGAAGTTAAACCAAGTTGAACTGCAAATATTTGCGAAACTTTGGTACCAAAGTTTAACAAACTATTTGCTATTCATTTAATAAAAACACTATTCGCTGGCTCTTAAGCACCGGCAAAGTTCATTTTACTTGTTTAACTTCGCTAATTTAATCAATCAGTTAAACAAAGTCAAATACTAAATATTTGTAAAACTTTGGTACTGAAGCTTAACAAATTACTATTTGCTGTTTGTTTAATGAAGACACTATGTGTCATCATTGTAAAGTAAGAAAAAATTATGTGGTAGCCAGATCTCTTGATCAGTCGCCTGCATTTTATTATTGGATTTTGTTTTACTTAGCTTCTTGCAACTTTATTCTTATGAAAAGTTTATTAAAGAGACAATCGTTTGTTTTAAGTTTTGTTTATAAATACTTGAAAAAAACATTTTTTTTTTAAGATTAACAACTCACTTCAAGCACTCAATTGAAGAAATTGGCTCGAATTCAATAATAACCCAAAATACATTGGAAAAAATCACCTTTGAGCGTGAATTTGGAATCCAAATTACAAATGACCTTAAAGTAGAAAACCAATCAATTATTGCCTCATGTAAAGCAAATCAAATGCTTAGTATTTTAAAACATACTTTCCAATGTGATACTTCACTTAGGAAAAAAATGTATTCCACTTTTATCCGTCCTCTATTTGAATTCGCAATTTCAGGTTGGAACCTCATTTGGTGAAAAACGAACAAGTTATTGAGAAAATACAGCACAGAGCCACAAAGATACAGCATGAACTGAAAAATTCAAGCTACCACTCCAGATGCGTACAACTTGGCCTAACATCTCTAGTCAATCGGCATAAACAAGGTGATCTCAATCAAAAATTTAAAAATAACAGAAACATCTACATAATTAAATGGCACAAAAAGAAACTTCGTTGGGAAAAATACAACAACAGTTTAACTTGTTTTAACTTTTTTAAAAACCGCATTGCCAATGCATAGAACAGCCAGATAATGTAGTCTACTCTCCATCTGTCAGCAGTTTTAAAGCAAACCTTGATAAACTCTGAAGTTAGAACAACTCGCAACTCTTATTATAAGTTTTACAAAGTTATCTATAACTTAACAATCAAATTGTAAGTCAGTTGTCTACTTTTGTTGAAACAAAATTTCTATATAAAATATAAATTAATTCTTTATATAAAAAATCATTAGAAGTGATTTGTGCTCTGTCAATTTATTTAAAAGTGTTTCAATAATATAAAAACATTAGTAAAGACCAAAATTAATTAATTGTTAACAGTTTTCAAAAACATTTGTAATTTTTTTTTATCTATATTATTTTTTTTAACTTTTTTTGTGTGTATTAAAGAGGTCTCTGAGTGCTGGCAACTCTCGAAAATCTTTTTGAGTGTATTAAAGAGTTCTCCAAGTGCCGAGAGAAGTTGTGTTCATAATAAAGAAAATGTTTTTAATAAATGTTTAGACTAAATTTATTTGATTAAAACTAAATAATAAGTGCATATAAATAAATCTGAAAATGTCGAAATATAGTCGAAGCTCAACTTCTCTATTTTTTTTTTCTTTATCAAAGCCTTTATAATATATACCACAATCAGCAGACTGCATAATTTATTCCATGTGCGTTTAAATCATAACAGTTTCAATACACGATGTCACTCTGGATTTTATTTTTTAAGATATTGAAGTATTTTTTTTGTCTGACAATCAGAAAATCATATTTATTTGTATAATTTATAATTTATTATTTATATTTATTTGTATAATTTATCACTGAATTCTAATAAAATCAATTAAATAATACAATTAAAAATAAAACAATATATTTGGTTTGTCAACCGTCAGGATTATTTTTAAATTAATATATCCTTTGTAAAAGATGTTTTATAAAAGATAAAGAAAAAGATTTTATAAAAATATATAATTTTATATCTGCTTTGATTTTTTAAAAATAAGCTTTATTTGTTATCGTATGAAATGTGATTTAATACATTAATTTTTTCTATTAGATATCAAGTTAGTGTAGTGCAGTAGATGTTCTTTTGCTCTAACTAAATGTTTTTTTGCTCTAACCGCGCTGTCTACTATACCTAGTAGACAGCACGGCTGTCTACTAGGTATGGTTATGGTGATTTAAAAATAATTTGATATTTTTTATTTGGAATAAGCATGATTTTGTCAGTATATTATGTCCAAATAAGAGCTTTAGATGCTATAATTTTTTTGCTTTAAGTTTTTATAATGTTTAAAGAAACATTTTTTATACTTATTAATCTTTTTTATATAATTTTCAAAACTTTTTATTTCCGTATCTTTTATTAAATTATTCACAACAATAAGAATATAAAGAACACCATTTTTGAGTCTTTAGATCAATTCTGCTCATTAACATTAACTTAATTTTAATTAAAATTTTTTAAAAAGTGTCTTAATCTACTATAGATCCTAATTCTAATCTGTTCTAATACATATTAAATGAATATAATTGTCAAAAATAACATTTCTATAAACTTTCGCAAAAAGTATTTGAATTCCAACCAAGAAAGAGCTTGTAGTTAAAAAAAATTCCCAATAAGCAGTCAGAACAGATCATATTAATAAACTATGATGATCATTTCATCTAACCAACCTATTTTTAAAATCTTCAAATTTGGACAAGCAATCATGATTTTAAGAAGATTTAAAAAAAAAATCTCCGGTCTGGGTTTTTTTATTTACAAACACATTTACTTTATAATAGGGCAAAATTTAAATTTTTTTCATCCTATCATAATTCACAGACTTCATTTAACGGAAATATATCATAGTCAGCAAAATATCACACAAACGCTATAATATTTTAAAATCCACATACCAAATCTGTTTCAAAATTAACATCTGCTAAGATTGCATTTCTTTATCGAGCTTGACACTTTTATACTCCAGATTCTATTCTCTACCTCTATAAATCTCAAATCCAGCCTAGTATGGAATACTGTTGCCATACCCAACCCTCGGAATTAGCGTCGGCATTTGGCAATGTTGACCTGATTTCTATGTTTTATGGTCAGAGCTTTGTATCAAACAATTTTTACCAACCTCTATTAGATTGAGGTCGTAAAATTATTGCCGACCTCATCTTTCCTAACTCCGAGGGTTGCATACCTGGGGGAATTTCTTCTAATGATGCCCTTTTTTAGAAAAGGTGCAAAAATGCATAGTAAATAGTTGGACCTGCTTTTGCAGCCAACCTCCAACCATTAACACTTCGTCATAATGTTGCTTCTCTTTCTCTTTTCTATAAATGCTATAATGGGCACTGCTATAAAGAGCTAGCATCTCTTGTGCCATCTACTAAAATTCATTCTCGTGTTACTTGTCATTCAATTAAGTCTCATCTATTTGCTGTGACTGTTCCTAAGTGCTCCAAAAACTCTTATTCCTCTAGTTTTTTTCCTCTAACATCAGTTCTTTGGAATTCGCTTCTTTCATCATGCTTTCCTGATTCACATAATTTGCAATTCTTCTACAATCTTCATCTTTTCTCTTCCAGTAACTTCCAACTCTAAATAGTGGTTGCTTGCAGCCTTGTTGGAAGCATAAATATTTGAAAAGAAAAAAAAAAATCGCCTTAACTACACAGAGTAAGTAGCGGGTTCGAATCATCGGAAACTTTATTTAAATGTTTTATTTATGTTTTTTTAACTAATATTGCTGTTTATCTATAGTTACATTACATTATATTGTTTTTAAAAGTAAAACAAAATTTTCTTAATTTGAAAACTTCAAGTAGATAAAATAAATAATACAAATTTTACGAAACAAATTTGATATAATATATTCTTACGTGGATAAACAATATATATTTCATTAAGATAATATGATAATACTTTAACATGTTAGCGCATTTTCTGATAGTAAGTACACTAACATTTTAATATAAAAATTTAGATAAAGATTTATACTTGCAATTGTTAAAAAGAAATTGTGCTACTGAAACCTCAAAACTAAATATATTGTTTTATTTTTAATTATATTGTAGAATTTTTTTGGAATTTAATAAAAAAAATTATACAAATAAACACGATTTGCTGATTGTAGCAGAAAAATACTTTATCTTTAAGAAAAAAATCCAATACTGAAACTGTTATGAATTAAACACGCATAAAACAAATTATGCAGTCTGCAGATTGTGGTATATATTATAAAGACTCTGAGAACCGAAATGAAAAAAAATGGGGAAAGCGATCTTTATCTAAAACTAGTGATGTGCAATCGGCAAAGACCGATTGAGAGTAATGAGAGGGTTTAATGTATGTATATAAAAGTAATACTTTATTATAAGGTATGCAATTTGCATATATAAAGTTTGTCATGCACCAGTTTGGTTTAGCTTATTAGCCAATGCTGATGCATTGGCTAATGCCGATTAATCAACCAATGCCATCAGCTGATTAATCGGCCAATGGTCAAGTCAATTAATTGGTTGCTGGTTACCAATAGCATAGGCTAGGTCACTTTTGATGAATAGGTACATATTAAATATGTAATTTAAATTCTTAATAAAATTATAATACCCTTAAATAAATACATTAAACCTATTATTAGCCACAACCTGCTTTTGCCAATAGCACATCACTAGCTAAAACAACAATTTTAATATTATTGATATGCATTTATTATTTAGTTTTTATCAAAAAAATTTAGCCTAAATGTTTTTTTAAACATTTTTTTAAATATGAACACGACTTGTCTAGGCATTAGGGATTTAACTTTAACTTTGATGATTTTTTATACAAAGCTCATTATCTGTTGTTTTAAAAACTTTTTTTTTATAAAACTGAAATATTTTTTTCGATTAAAAATGCATTATATACCTATTATAAAAAATGCATACTTATATAATTTATATAATATAAATTAAAAAAATTATATACAACATTCATTGATACTTTAAACAAAAATCATTACCAATAATTTGTTACTTTATATAATATAGTGTTTCATTAATAAAAAACATTAGAACAAACAAGGGCTATTCTAGACCCTGTTCAACAGTGTTGATTGTATTTTAGACATTGAGGAAACTTTTTTTTTCTACTGGCAAATTTTTTTTTTTTTTTTTGCACAAAATTGCTGCATACTTTTAGAAAAAATAGTTTTTTCCAAAAATATACGGAAATGTTTTCATAAAATTTCTTTATGGGGTGTACCGCCGCCCAAATTTTTTTCCTATTAATATCTCCATAAAAGGTAAAAGTTTAGAGATCATCTCAAAATCTTTTTTATTTTGTGCAAGTGTTGCGCAAAGTTTTTACTAACAAACTGTTGTTTTTTCTTAATGGGATTCACACAATTTATTTGACAATAACTAAGGAATAATTCTACAAAAATTTATTAATTTACAACTTATTGTACTTATCCCACAAGAGATTTGTTTTAAAACACCACAGATATTGCATAACATAATTCAGTTTAGTTACTCTTATTCCAATACATTTCAAACATTATAATATTGATACTTTCGTTCCATAATGAATTTAATATTGTGAAATTGCATTTAAGGAAGTCATTAAGTCTTAATTCTCTTGAGACAGCAATAGTTCTTAAAAACATGTCGCAACATTAATAAGTTTAATTTATAACGTTTTAAATGAACCTTATTCAGTATCATTTTAATGTTGCAAAGTATATATCTGAACGTATAGTCAATAACAGTGCTTTTATTATAAGCATCAGTCTTGTATTAAACCACAACAATGGCTCCCATACTAAAGAAGATTGGTAAACCTAGTAAAAGTTTTTGAAATAATGTATCTATTGATGCAGAAGAGTCAGTACTTAGATCAGAAAAAAAGCGTTCACTACATTCGATATATATTCCAGCTGTTGCTATTAACAAAAATATTGCCGTTAAAAAAAGCAGATGTTTTTCTCATTTAAATCATTGGATTGTTGGTTTTTCCTTAGAAAACTTTAAAGGAGGAAAGCTACCATTGAATAGAGCTATATTGCAAAAATATCTTTTCGAGAGAGAAAATAATCCTAGAAAAGAAACAAGACTCATTGCAAATCATCTAGTTAGCGAAATTGTTGAAAACTTTTGGTTACCTGCTGGTATTTTAACAAATAACAAGGACTGTGCTGATCAGATTGTCCATTTGGTAAAAGAATATGAGACACTGAAAAAAATTCCTGAAAGTAGAAGACAAGAAAGAAAAGTAAAGCAAAAACCTACATCTTTTACAATTAAACTGGACAGTCTGTTTGATATATCACATACAGACACTTACACATTGCTGAAACACTCTGGTAACAACGAGTGGCTTATTGACTAGGAATTTCTAAAAAGCCAACGAAAGTTTCCTCAAGTGGGCTCAATGGCTAGAGTTCTACAAAATACTTGCTGAAAAAGAGCGACAATGCTAGATCAAAATACAGTCTCACGAAAGAAATAAAGAAAAGAATTGCTTCATATTAAAAAACCGCAACACAATTGTTTAACCATTACTGATAATAATGAAGTCAACGAGGGCAACGAATTTTCTTCAGATATTACGGAAGATGAAAGAGATAAAAGTTTTTCAGTGAAAGAGAAAAAAAAACATCATTGCAAATCAGCGATAATAATGAAAATTTCAAAAAGAGAACTATTAAAAGAAACGCGTAGAGCTGCTGATGGATCCGGTATTAGTGAAAGACAACAGATACTTATTTTGGGAAAGACTTTACCATTAGATGGAGCAGCTTTAAATAATGTTACACTTTCTAGATCATCAGTTCATAGAGCAAGATCAGCTAACAGAATTGAAGAAGCTAAATTAATTGAAGAAACTTGGATTCCACCTGAATATTTGGAAATTCATTGGGATGGAAAAACTTTCAAGCAAGCTACTGGAAAAAAGGAAGAGCGACTTGCTGTGTATGCAGGGCCACCTAAATTTCTAGGTACTCCTAAAATTGATGACGGAACTGGTCTAACGCAATGTTGTTCAGTGATGAACCTAGTTGATAAATGGCATTTAAATGCATCTGTTGTTGCACTTGTCTATGATATATTATCTGCAAACAGTGGAGCATATAATGGAGCTGCAATTCTAATTGAGAAGCAAATTGGTCGTTCCCTACTCCGACTTAAATATAGACACCATATTCCAGAGCTCTTTAAAAAAGCAACATCCAATGCTATTTGCGGTCCGAACAAATCACCAAGAGTTCAGTTGTTTAAAAGGTTCAAAGAAGAATTTCATAACCTTATGCATATTTCTCAAAGAAATCAATTGAAATTAATTTTCAACAAACAAACAAATAAAATCTTTTGTGGGATATGTACAAATAGTCATAAATTAATAAAACTTTGTATAATTGCTTTCTAATGGTTAATAATTAAATTGTGTAAACCCCACTAAGTAACTATAAAATATATATTAGTGGATAAAGAAGTTGCACAACACTTGAGCAATCCGTTATTCTAACTTCCAATGTTTTGTGGGTGATCTAAAAATTGTCCTAAATTCAAAATTTTTTGTATTTAGGGTTTTCAGATCAAATTTTATTACTGGTAAAAACCCTGATTAAAATTTCAAAAAAAAATTTAAAATGGACCACCCTAATATCACACCCTGTCCAATTCAAGATCAAACTCAGCTGAAAGTACCAAAAAAATCCTTCTATGGAAGCATTATATAGACCTTATGAATACATTTAGAGGTGTTTTTAAAATTTTTAATTTTGTCAGAGCCAGATTTTTGCATTTTAACAGAGAGATTATGGATTTTTTGTGTTCGAAATGGTTAACTTCTAAGCATTTTATAAATTCAAAACTTTTATACTTTTAAGAGAAAATAAAATGAGGATGGTTTACAAAAAATACGGCAATCAAAATTTTGAGGGAAAATTACCCTTATAATTTTTCCCTTTTGACCCCCGCCAAGTAAAATATTATTTTTGTAAAAAAAATGTTATTTTATAGAAGAACAAAGCTCTTTTATTTTAAATTTCATCAACAAAACTTTTGGGGTTTAGAAACAGTGACCATGTAAAATTTATAATCCTCTAAATTTGAGGGAGCTAAATTCATTACATGGTCATTACTCTAAAACACAAATACAAATATTAGTTAAACTTGAGTTTTTTTAAATAAATATTGAGTTACATTAGGATAGAGTAATTTCTTTTCTTCTAAAAAAAATTATTTTTGTAATGAGGTTCAAGAGGGAAAATTGTATTGGGGTATTTTTTTAAAAATGCCAAAATTGTTGTTACAAAAATTTATTATCTTGGATTTTAAACATTAAGGTAAAGGTTGAACATTATTTTTTTAATGTTCAACTTTTACCTTAATGTTTAAAATCCAAATTTAACTTGTTTGAAATTAAAATAATTCAAAACATTACATCTAAAGTACTTAAAAGATTGAGATAAATTCTCTACAGATGTCTACCTATAATAATAATTATATTTCCCTGTAAGTATTTGTATTTCAATTGAAAACTAAAAAAAATTTTGTAATCTTATCTCAAGTTGCATAAACTATATATATAACCAAAAATAAACAGATCACGCGGATCATTTTTCAGGAAATATATATGATCATGAGGATCATTTTGGAAAATGAGCTTAGCTGTTATTAAAATAACTGACAAGATAATGAAATAAGTAGTTCTAAACAAATAAAACGTCCATGCTAACAAATTCAATAGCTCGAGACACAGGTGTTAAATGTCAGCTCACTTCTGCCATTGTTGAAAATCTACCTGAAACATACCAAATGTCAAAGCATTGATGAATATTTTTCAACTGAATGACGTGGCATTTTACATTTCATGTGATTTAAAAATGACCAATAATATTTTTAGGAATTTAATCCCATTCAAACAAGCATCTTTGCTGCTAGTGCAATGTCAATATCAACAATCTATTAGAATGTGGATCATATTGATCAACAGGAAATGTAATCCATTCACTGTTGATAAACATGGACAACTCAGTACTCATTTTAGTTGAGCACTGAGATTTGTAAGATGAGATTTGTGTTTTAGAGTAATGATCATGAAATAAATTGAGCCTCTTCAAATGGAGGGGGTTGTAAATTTTACATAGCCACCATTTTTAAATACCAAGAGTTTTTTGGATAAGATTTGAACATATAAATCTTTGGTTTACTATAAAATAATATTTTTTTTTTACAAAAATGTTTTTCTTGACTGGGGTCAAGAGGAAAAAATTATTAGGGTAATTCCCCCTCTCCCCCCCCCCCCCTTAAGTTCTGATTTATGTAATTTTTTGTAAACCATCCTTATTTTATTTTATCTTGAAAATTTAAAAGCTTTGAGTTAATGATTGGAAGATTCAAACACAAAAAATTCAAAATCCACCAGCTACAATGCAAAAATCTGACAAAATTAAAAGATTTTAAAAACACCTCTAAATGTATTTATAAGATCTATATAATGCTTCCATAGAATGTTTTTTTTGGTACAGATGAGGTTGATCTTGAATTGGACAGGATGAGATCAGTCTTCTCTATTTGGTCTACGCTTTCGCAATCTAGCCTTTTTGCGCTTGCCTGCGCATACTTTTGGCAACCGCTTAAAAAATGCTTGATAAAAAAAACTATTATAACACAAATTGTGCAAATTTGTACAATTTATTTTAACAGTTTAATTTTAAAATTGTACAAATTATTTTAATATTTATAATAATAAATAATAAATAAAAAGTTCATTTTGCCATATTTATAATAACTATTTTATTTAAAACTTTCTGCCATTTTTATTTTAACTTTTTTTTGTTTAGAATTAAAAAAAAAAAACATTTGCTTTATTTTAATTATTCAATTTAGAATTTATCTAAAACACATTCTTTTCTGGTTTTTTTTTTCTTAATTTAAATAGCAAATAAAAACTAATTTTTAAAATTGTGCAAGCCAACCTATTAATGACCATCGAGCCAGTGCTTTTTCATTTGCATATCAAATTTGCAATTGGTCAAACTTGAGTTAATTTAATCCCTGCTAGTGTTTTATCAGATATCGACTGTTAATTTAATTTTATTAATTTTATTTTACATTAATAATAACTTTTACTACTTACTCTGTGGATTTTTACTAATCATTAATAAATAATAATCTTTGCAATTTCTATTTATATGTTACATATATTTAATAATAATGCATTTTCATAACTTTTATTTAACAAAAAATTAAACAAAAGTTTGTTTTTTATTCAAGATAAACCAAAAAAAAAAAGCTGAAATTAATATAATTTGTAAAACTTTTCTAAAACTAAATTAATGATTTAATTGACAATTCTGTTTATATATCAAATTAAGAGGTGCCTTGATCTAACCAAAAGTTTTAATTTCCACAAACTTAATAAAAACATAAAAACAATTACCTTGCTCTCACTGTTTCGAATCAGGTATTCACCATCTTTTGCATGTTCATTTAATAAAAATTCACACTCTGAACGCGACAAAGTACCATGATACCAATCTTTATCTCGAAATATACAATCTGGTGTTTCATCCTTTACTATGGGAGGGTTTGTGTTAAGCGATGATATGCTATGTTTGGGTTTAGTAGGACCTGGTGTTAGAACTGGTGAAACTATTTCTTCTACATAATTTCTAGGAACCAATCCGATTTCACCATTTGATTTTCGAGCACGCCACCAGTCAGGGTCATCTTTTGGTTTATCAATAATTTCTAGGATAATGTCTTTGTCAAAAGATAATTCTTCTTTTGATTGTGATTTAAATGGATACATAGTTCTAACTTTACTTATAATTGGCTTGTCCATCACATCCGATGGGTCAGCATATTCAGAAGTTGAGCCATCATTAGATTCAATTTTTTGAATGTAATTAAATGGAAACCACCCAACTTTTCCGTTACATTCTCCACGACACCATCCATCATGTTCCATTTCAATAACTAAAACCTGATCACCTCGATTTAATTCTAACTCATCGTCTCTTTGAGGAGTATACTTAAACTTGGAAAAGGCAACCATTAAAACTTTAGCTCCAGATTTTGACTTGATGTTTTGTACATCAGTCACTGAATCAAGGGGGTCAATGGAAGTTCTTTTATTTTTAAGTACTTTGCTTTTAAGATTATCAATAATATTTTTTTTGCCTTTGTTAGAATCTTTGCGTGCAAGGTAATTAGAAGGTACATAACCTGAAACAGATTTTTCATTTTGAACTTTCCACCATGGTTGACTATCATCAATGACTACAAGTTTTTCATTTTTGCGAATTGTGAGTTCTCCATCACCAGCGGCAGTGTAATCATATTTTGCAATAGCAACACTTATTTCTTGTTCCATGCTCTACATCAGTTTTTCCTTTAAAAAAAATAAACTGACAACATATCTTTTTTACAATACATCTTCTAAAAATTAAGCAATATATAAATTTATAAGTCTGAAAACTTCAGCAAGAAAAATAATTAGTATTTTGTTTAAGAAAAACTCTTAATTGTTGAAATTGTTTCAACAATTTCAACAATTAAGAGTTTTTATAAATTTTTTAATTTTAATTTTAACCATCACTAGTTAAAATTAAAATTAAAAAATTTATTCTAGTTTATTATTTAATATGTTTTTATTTAGAATTTAGAAACTAATTTAGAACTTATGAAAATAGTTAAAATACATACAATTAAAAAAAATACAAAAACTTTTATAACTTTTGATTATTTAAACAATTGAAAGTAATATTAAATAATCATAAAACTTCAAAATAACCTTCACACCTAATTTAAAACTTTCCCAGTTTCTCCTTGAAAAAAAAAACACTTTGACAGTACATCAACTATTAAAATTAAACAATATATAACTTTACGTCTCCAAAGCTTCAACAAAAAAATAGCGAGTATATTTAAAAACTGACAAGACATCTTTTTTAACAATACACCTTCTAAAAATAAGGCAATATATAAATTTACAAGTCTGAAAAACTTTAGGAAAAAAATTTTAAGCATTTTTATAACAACTCTGAAAAGAAGGTTAAAATGTTAACTACCTGGATAAAAGATTGAAAAATGCAAAGATTCTCAGTGCTTATTAAACAACTTTGCAATAACATGAAAAAAGATTTCCTAAATCAAAAAGTTACCTTGAATTTTTAATATTTTTAAACTTACATTTTATTTAAATTAACCTTATATATATGTATATATATTTATATATATATATATATATATATATATATATATATATATATATATATATATAACCATAAATGCGTGTATAAAGAAGCCTTCCTAAATCACACTGAAATAGCCAGCTGCCAGGGGCTTCAGTACATTGACTATCATATAGTCTGCTGCTGCAAAGGAATATTGCTACATGACTGAGGGTATAGCATGGGGCAGCAGCCTTACTTTCATTATTCTTCAAATTTTCTTCTTTTTCTAAAAAACCCGTATGCTAAAGAGATAGGAAAAACTATATATATATATATATATATATATATATATATATATATATATATATATATATATATATATATATATATATATATATATATATATATATAAATTTAAAATATAACTATTTTTTTATTTTTTCGAATATAAAATAATTAGCATATTTGATACTTAAAATCTATAAATGG
This sequence comes from Hydra vulgaris, assembly GCF_038396675.1. NCBI lineage: Eukaryota > Metazoa > Cnidaria > Hydrozoa > Anthoathecata > Hydridae > Hydra > Hydra vulgaris. The sequence continues at coordinate 72,298,772 of NC_088920.1, read as the reverse complement.
TTATCATCAATTTTTTATTGTTTGGTGATAGCAAATGATTGTGCTTTTATCTCATAATTTATAGATACTTCCAAAAAATAGCCTTTTACTATGTACACTGTCACTCACAAATAATAAGAATATTTTAGCAAGTTCTGTTATAATAATGTTTTGTGTTTGCTAAATACCACTTATAAGAATTTCCTGAATAATTTAAGCAAACAGTTTCATGTAAAAACCTATTTCATTTGCAATTGGACTTTTTTTTTGAAATCTTAATATGTGTGCATATTTTCTGTAGAGATTGATTTGATTTTTTTTTACATTTCTTTTTCTAGCAAAGTGGAGATTTAAAAAAGGTTAAAGCTACCCCATTAGTGAGATGCAACTACTAAGCCTCCAATCAAACAAAGTAGTCAGCCGCACCTGATTTCAATGTCAGCTCTTGTTGGCTGAAAAAAATAGAGAGTTAAGTAAACGAAAATTCTTACTTATGACTTAACGGAAACAAAAAGTTTTCTGTAGCTTTTTCTCATGTTGCAAAAAGTTCTTAAATTTGCTTAATAAATTCTCACAGAAAGAGAAAGAAATAGTTGCAAAGTGTTTCGCCAAATAAGATATCACATTAACATCCAAGTTATTTTCCATGCTTTAGACTTTTTCAGAAAAGATAAATTTAAACATAAAAAGTATTTTTATTACTTAGTTATGGATAGAAAAGAGCATGGTAGTTTGCATAACAGTTCTTTAAAATACTTGAACATTAAACTGTGCAACTTTTTTAAAAGAAAAACTACAGCTCCATTAGTATGGAGCTACTAATGTCAAATATTTGACAGTTCCATACTAATGAAGAAGCTGTAGTTTTTTTTTTTACACAAAGTTGTAATGCTATTAATGATGAATATTATTACTGTAACAAATGTTTTTTTTAATAGAAAAACAAAAAGTCAGGTCTTCAGCAGCATTTATCAAAAATTCACAAGGTTAGGATTTCTACATCGAGCAGTAATTAAGCAAAATACTAACAGACAACACAGCTGTTGGACTAAAAAATGATCAACTTTTACATAGATAGTGCAATAAGTATGTAGCTAGTTCATCGAAATACAATGTGAGTCACAATTTTGCTGTTTGTTTTTTTCAACAGATCTACTAACATTCTCTCATGTTAATAATGATTTTTTTTTTAATGTCGGGTTAAAACTTCCTACAGACTATAAGTCAAGTTGCTCTACCTAATAGTTACAAATCTTTAAGGCGATTATTATTGGGAAATTTGAAAGATATTGATGGGGCAACAATTATATTTGACGGTTGAACTGACAAGTACAAAAAAAATTAGTTCTATGGGGCTAAAGTTTTTTATTTTTAATAATAACTGGTATAGAAATGTTTACTCTTGCATGTTTGCCTATAGAAAGTCATACAGGTGAAAATTATCATAGTTTTATCAAAGACATTGTTTAAGAATTTTTTTTTTGAGACATTACAGAGATGAGGTATACAGAGGTTACATACTGTGCACGATGGTACAGCAAATATGACGATCCACAATTTTGTCCTGCTCATATCTTGCATTTAAAATTGACATGTGATGGCATAAGTAATTGTAATGAAATAATATACTTGTTAGAAAAATGCTGACAAATTGTAACATGCTTAAACATTAAGTCAGCTTTACATTTAGAGGAATATGTATAACAATCTTCGAAGTAAAAGATATTGACAATTTCAAATAGCAAATTCCATTTCAAATTTATGATGATTCAAACATGATTGAAGAAAATTTTTTTGATGGCATATATAAAGAGAAATTTGAGCCTAAAATAGCATATACGCACAAAATGGAACAGTGCTCTCTTAATGATAGAATCAATTAACCAGTTATTAGATTCTGTGGAAATTTTACTTTAAAAATGTGGTAGTGAAGACATTTGTTTAGATATTGATAAACAAACCTTGATTTCTGAATTAGTAAGATTTTTAAAACCATTTGAATCTTTAACCCTTGTGGTCAGTGCTGGCTACTCTCTTTAGATTTTGTCATTAGTTCAACACAAAATACTAAAATTTGTTGCAATAAATCCTTGTAACTTGAATGAAATTAACAACTAAAGAAATGTAGCTCCACAAAAATTAACCAAAGACTTAAATTATCAACTTGAATTAAACAATCATAAAGATTTAAAATCAGGTCCTAATGCTAAGCCATAACTTCTTAAAGAGATGAAGAGAAGTCTTTCTTCTTCAGAAAAAAGTTCTTAAGACAAATAGAGCAATTTATTACTCATACACCTACCACAAAAGAAGAATAGAACTGTTTATCCTATTGGCGAAATCATGACACCAAGTATCCGCAAATAGCAATACTGGCTAAGGAATATTATAGCATTCCAAACTCTAGTGTATCAGTGGAGTCAATTTTTTTAATAACTGAATTAATTCTAAACTCAAAAAGAAGTAATTTAAGTTCTTCTAACATGAACACGACTCTCTTTATTCATGATAATATTAGCTTTATATGATTTTTAATTTATTAAAAGAAAGATATTTTTGTCTTAATTTAGAATTAGTTTTTTTTTGTTTTTATCAAAAACAATACACTCCTTAGTTTGAGCAATTTGCTCAGCCAGAAGCCAGCAACTTTGATGGTCAGCCAGTATCAGCTAGTTGACAAAGTCACTCAGTTTTTAGTCATAATTTATAACTGCTAGCCAGCAAGTTGTATGTTCTAAGCATAGTTTGACCTCTATACTAGACACTTTATTGGTTTATTGGTGTCAAGTAGCCTTTTTTCAAGATGGATTAGTCTTTCACTAAGAAAGATTAATTTTTTACTGATAAAAATTGTGATGTGTGCAAGACACAACTTATATAAATAAAATAAAAATGCCCACAGTGTAGTTGTTACATACATTTCAACAAAGTAGGTCTGAACCCTCTTTGTGTGTGTGTCTATACACACACACACACACACACACACACACACACACACACACACACACACACACACACACACACACACACACACACACACACACACACACACACACACACACACACACACACACACACACACACACACATATATATATACACACATATATATATATATATTTATACACACACACATATATATATGTATATACATACATATATATATATGCATATATATATATATATATATATATATATATATATATATATATATATATATATATATATATATATATAATTACAACATTAACAACAACAAGAACAACAACAATGATAAAGATTTTTAATATATAAAAGAAAATTTATTTACACTTATTTATGTTATTGTGTATACAAAACTATATAGGAAAAAAATGGTTAAGAATATACCAATGAGATTAAGAAAGTCTATCGGTATAACTTTGATATAACTAAAAAATGTAAATAATAAAAATATTATTTTTGAAGTTTTTTTATTTTAATTGACAAAAAAATCAAACTTTATACTTAAAAATTTATACTTAAAAGTTTAATCTAAATATAAATCAGTATTTAAAAATATAATCTTAAAAAATAAAATTAATTTTTTATTTTAATGTTATTAATAAAAATCCTTATCTAATCCCCAATAGAAAAGCTGCGCCATTTTACAAAACATTATACAGCCCTTATGGGACTGATTGAAAATTGGATGATCTGTCATCAAATCCGTTGTCTTTTTGGTGTCTGGATTATAATATCTCATTTAAAACAAAATTACACTTAATCAAAAAATTATCTTTAAAATATCTATATATACTTAATAATAAAAAAATAAAAAAGAGGAAGCGGAGAAGATGGAGAAGCTGAGAGAAACCAATACAGAAAATACAGAATGTGCATACAAATAAGTTTAAAACATCGCCGATAAAGTAATCTAGGCTCGATTTCTAAAATACATTTGGTTGTGCGCGCATTTTATTATAATATTAAATTACAATTTCAACTTAATTTCTACTTAAAAAATAAGTATTTATTATATACTATAAATTATATAATTATGTATTTTTAAAATTTTCTAATCTTCTCCTCTGAGGTTTTAAAAATTATCAAAATTACCAGACATAATCAGATAAATAAATATCCATCCCGGAAACCGAAATAAATTCTGGATATATCAATGATAGAGTGGTTTTTCTTAACACCAGTTTATAAAAAGTTATTAGTTGTAACACATTGAAATAAATTTTAAATTTGAAAAAATTTGTAAGTTAATTTCTGATGTTTGAATTAAAAAAATGTAGCGTTTGCTTCTATAAACATTAAATTTCATTTAACTGATACTTAAGCTCATGTTATTTATATTAGAAAGGAAAATTGTAGTTAAATGATGTTTTTTTTAAAAAATTGGTTCATTTTGTTGATTTAACAAATATTCTAAATATTTTAACAATTCATTGCAAAATATTTTTTAACTTTGTAATAATTTAAAAAAAGAAAAAAAAATGTATTTATTAAACTTGCTTATTATGTTATAGCTGTGTTGCAGATAATAGAATAATGAGCAACTGGAAAAAACAACAAACATAAAAAACTAACTTTTTGATTAATAAATAGTTTTTTTTAATTTGAGCATATATGTATATATATATATATATATATATATATATATATATATATATATATATATATATATATATATATATATATATATATATATATATATATATATATATATATATATATATATATATATATATATATATATATATATATATATATATATATAGGGCTGCCATTGTCCTGATCTTTTCGCTGGAGAACTCAATAAAAGTTTTAATTTTAATTAGTTTAGCGCTGGGCTCTCCTCTAAAAATCAGGACTATGGTAGCCCTATATATATATATATATAGGGCTACCATAGTCCTGATTTTTACGGAGGATATATATATATATATATATATATATATATATATATATATATATATATATATATATATATATATATATATATATATATATACATACAGGGTCGTAGGAACAAATATTATATTTATGGGGGGGGGGGGGCAGCACTACCCCGAAATAGTTTTAAGGTCCTTTTTTTGTTTCCTTAAGTCATTTTTTCAGTCAATTTCTTCAAAATTATTTATCTAAAAAATTATTGGGAGGGGGGGGGGGGAGCAAATGCCCCTGCTGCCCACCTGGTTGCTACAGGCCTGATATATATATATATATATATATATATATATATATATATATATATATATATATATATATATATATATATATGTATATATATATATATATATATATATATATATATATATATATATATATATATATATCCTTATAACATTTTAAAGTTATAAGGATATACATATATATATATATATATATATATATATATATATATATATATATATATATATATATATATATATATACATATATGTATATATATATATATATGTATATATATATACATATATATATATATATATATATATATATATATATATATATATATAATATATATATATATATATATATATACATATATGTATATATATATTTATATATATATATATATATATATATATATATATATATATATCCTTATAACATTTTAAAGTTACGTTACGTCTCAATCGGTTACAATTGGTAACAAGTTTACATTTTCTATTTTTTAATTAAATATTAAGTAAATAAACTTGATAATGCAGTAATGGTTTGTTTATCATTGCCGTATTGCGAAATACTATCTCTTATTTTAATTTCATTGAAAATAGCTTCGTTTCAATTGGTTTTTTTGTCACGAAAAAACGATAAAGTCTCAATACGCAACGTTAAGTCTCAATTGTTTCTTTTTTTAACTTTATAAAATGTAACCAATTGAAACGTAACGTAACGTAACTCAACCTAGACTATTTGAGACGTAACTAAAATACGTCTCAAACATAGATTTTTTTAATGTTACGTTACGTCTCAATTTACACTCTACTTTACGTCAATTAAATAAATTTAAACTTAAAGGTAAAAAAGTACCTTAGATTGCTTAACCATATCGTAAGTTATTTTAACTTTTAAAGGTACTTTTTTTGTTTTTCGTTACCTTACTTTAAAAACTTAAAAAGTTGTATTTCGCTTTGCATTACTTTTTAAAGCCTTAAAAGTTGTGTTTAGCTCTCTATATATAGTAGCGCTCTATATATAGTAGTATATATATAAATATATATATATATATATATATATATATATATATATATATATATATATATATATATATATATATATATATATATATATATATATATATATATATATATATATATATATATATAGGTCTTATTAAATTCAAAGGTCTTATTAAATCTTCAAAAAAAACACAAAGACTCTATGAAAAATACTTTAAAAAAAAAACTTACAAAAATGAAAACAAATACAAAAATTATAAAAACCTCTTTGAAAAAATAAAAAAACAAGCAAAAAAAAATTATTATTCTAATTTATTGCAAAACAATATCGGAAATAACAAAAAAACATGGGATGTTATAAAAGAAATAATAGGAAAAAAAAGATTGACTCTGGTAATACACTGCCTAAACGTTTAAATACTAATGATAAAAACATATTTATCAGTGATAAAAAAGAAATTGCTGAAAACTTTAACAATTATTTTATAAACATTGGAAAGACGTTAGCAAATAAAATAACTCAAAGTAAAAAACTATTTAAATCACGCTTAAAAAAAGTAGACTTTACAATGGATGAGTATGGCTTATCTCCTGATGAGCTTTGGAATGCTTTTGAAACCATACAGTCCAGAAAAAATTCTGGTCTTGATGACATAGACTCTGAAGTTGTTAAAAACGTTTATGACGTTATTAAGTATCCCCTAATATATCTTTAATCTTTCATTAAAAAATGGAGTTTTTCCTGACCGCCTAAAATTAGAACGCGTAGTTCCAGTATTTAAAAGCGGAGATGACTCGACTTTATCTAACTACAGACCCATTTCCATACTCCCATGCTTCTCAAAAATATGGGAGCGCATAATGTAAAATAGACTCTTTACATACCTTCAAAATCATAACATCCTCTACAATAACCAATACGGATTTAAAAAAGGCCACTCAACTGAACATGCTGTAATAAAATTAGTTAACGAAATTTTAAATGGCTTCGACAAAAACAAACACACCCTTGGAGTATTTATCGACCTTTCAAAGGCTTTCGATACAGTGGACCACGAGATCCTTCTATACAAACTTTATAATTATGGTATAAAAATAAAAATTTTAAATGGTACAGTTGCTATCTAAAAAACCGTAAACAAGCCTTATTTTACAATAAAACATACACTCCCCTTGAAATCGTTACATGTGATATTCCCTAGGGGTCTATTCTAGCACCTCTGCTTTTCAATATACAATATACTGGAAGATAAAAATATGTCATTTATCTATATAAATGACATATTTTTATCTTCGATTATATTGAACTTCATTCTTTTCGCTAATGACACTCAAGCTTTCTATACCCACTCTAACATTACTACACTTTTTAATACAGTAAATCAGGAACTTGAAGAGTTGAGCGATTGGTTTAAAGCAAACAAACTTTCTGTCAACATTAAGAAAAGTAATTATATCTTTTTCACAAAACCATACAATTCAGACAAACTACCATTAAAACTTCCAGATATTCTATTAGACAAAGTTAGACTAAATCGAGCCTTCTCAGTTAAATTTCTCGGGGTATTTTTAGATGAACATATTAGCTGGAAAGACCACATAAATATATTAAAAAACAAAATATCTAAAAACATTAGAATTATGCATAAAAACTATATATTTTTAATAATGCATGCCTTAAAAGTTTTTATTTTGCATATATACATTGCTATATTAACTATTGCAATATTGCCTGGGCTAGTACCTACCAATCAAAACTAGATTTAATTTATAAAAAACAGAAACAAGCATGCCGTATATTAACAAACGAAAATAGAAATGCCAATTCTAAACATTTAATGAAGGAACTGAGAGTTCTTAGATATCTACGAACAAAATATCTATTGCATTCTTCAGCTGTTTAAACTCAAAAATGATCTGGTCCCTGAAGTCTTCCATAACTTTTTTCGCCTTATTAATCACAAATATCAAACAAAATACTCTATCAAGAACTACTATATTCCGAAAACCTCTTTAAGACAATCTAAATTCCAATATCTAGCAGAGGACCCCAATTGTGGAACTCATTTCTAACAAACAAAATAAAAACTCATTCCAACATTTTAAATGCGTTGTAAAACAGCAGCTACTAGACCTCAACATTAATGAAACAATCTCTTATTTTTAAAATTTTTTCTTATTTTTAAAATTTTTCCTTTTTCAATTTAAATCTTCACTTTTTCTTGAAATTCTATTATATTACTTGCTTGGTTATTTAATGATGTTCATTGTAAAAGAAGTAAAAAAAAAAAAAAAAAAAAATACAAACTATATGTATTATAAATATTTTATTATATTTGTATTTGGTTTATATTTTTGTTATATTTTGTCAACGACAAAAATGGGGCAAGATGATAAGACTATTGTCTTCTACTGCTCCAGTCATATATTTCACGGTAAAATGTTGTACAAACTTATATTAATAATGACGAATATATTTAAAAAAATATATACAGTATCGGACAAAACGAGTGCAACCAAATAATGCTATTTAGTTTCTTAATATAAAAGTGCTGCATTTTTTCAATTTAGAGAAATAACTATGTAACTGTTTAGAGACAAAGTTCTTCAAGTTTTATTCATCACAAAGTTCATTATTTGTACACAAAAATTAATAAATTAATCAAAAGTATTAAAAAAAGTTGATTTCCTTCTGGACAAAACAAGTGCAACTTGACAAAATGTTGACCAAGGTGTATTTTGCTATCAATATTTCGTGGCGAATCCTTTGTTGTCGATCACAGCCTTGCATCTTCAAGGCATAGATTCGATCAGGTGATCAATGAAACTTTGTGGAATCGCTGCCCAGGCCTTTTGGATTTGTTCAAACAGTTGATCCTTATTACGAACACCTTCACGATTAATTCTGCGGTTGACGATCTCCCACAGGTTCTCGATAGGGTTGAGATCCGGAGATTGAGGCGGCCAATCCATCACCGATAGGTGGCTGTATTGAAACCACTGCTTGACTACTTTTGCAGTGTGTTTTGGATCGTTGTCTTGCTGAAAAACCCATTTTATTAGCATATTCCATTCAGCATGAGGTAACATAACATCTTTCAGGATATTTTTGTACATGAAATGATTTATCATTCCATCGTTTTGATGTATTGGACCTAGACCGTTAGCAGAAAAATACCCCCAGACCATTACATTGCCTCCACCATGCTTCACGGTCTTATGGCAGTAACGTAAATCGAGGCGTTTTACGGCCAGTCGATGTAAACGGCAAATGCCATCGCTCCCAATGATGTTGAACTTCGATTCATCACTGAACAGGACAGTTCGCAATTTCTGCACATTCCAGTCAATATGAGATGTAGCAAACAGGAGTCTTTTCTTCTGGTTTTTTAGTGAAATCAGCGGTTTCTTTGCAGGGCGTCGAGAAAACAATCATGCTTCAACAGTACGTCGTCTGATTGTTCGGTCCAATACAGGCAGCTCTAATTGCTTTTGTAGCTCGACTGATGATATCCAGGGATCCTTCTTGACGGATCTGACGATCATAGAATCCTCTCTAGAAGTGGTGGAACGCGGTCTTCCACCTTTGTTATCTGCTGCCAACTTCCCCGTAGAACGATATTTGGAACATAGTCTTGATACGGTCCATTTTTTCAAGCGATATTTATCACAAATACTTTTTTGTGACATTTCACTTACGTAATCGCCAATAATCTTCTTTCTTAGTTCCAATCCAAGACTTTCGGGAGCCATTTTTGCACTTGAAGTCATAAAAATAATAAAAATAAATAATCACGCTTCTCAAGGCTTACCGTGTTACATTTACCTTGTGATGATACAATAATGCTCTGTGAAACACAACGTCTTGGTTGGATGTGGACTGTATTAATTTAATGAAACACTTGTTGTATTTCACTTCTTGTATTGATGTTCTTCGATAAAACACTTTGATAAAACTCACTTCGATAAACTGTCTTGATAATACTGACTGATTGACTTCCATATACTGACTGAATTACATGTCGATTTACATGTCTCTTATATGGTAAAATGAACCTGTGTGAACCTGTTCTGGAAGATTCTAGATGCTTCTTTTCGATGCTTCTGTAAGCTTCTGGATGCGTCTGGATGTTTCTGAATGTTTCTGGATATATCTGGGTGCTACTGGATGCTTCCAGATGCTTCTTCTGGAAACTTCTTGAAGCTTCTGCATGCTTCTGGAAACTTCTGGATACTTCCTTTAATTATTAAAAAACTTCCGTGACGTTTTTCCAAAAAAGTTGTACTTGTTTTGTCCGCTGCAAAATGGCACTTGTCGACGAAATTCTGCCTGTGTGCTGTCGCCTGTCAGCTGATTGCTCATGTTATGGCATGCTATGACTCCAGACTCCTGAACTGTTTGCTGTAGTAGTATAGTTCGTTTCGTTTTTAAGACATGTAAAATTAGGAACACTTTTTGGCATTGTTCGATGTTGGTTGCAAATGTTTTGTCCAAAACTGTATATATATATCCATTTCTGATCCATTTCTGATGAATCTTTGTTGATGAAACACAGTGTTAAATGGAAAAAATTTTTGTTAAGTGATTTTCTATTACTAATATATATATTTATATATATATATATATATATATATATATATATATATATATATATATATATATATATATATATATATATATATTTATATATATATATATATATATATATATATATATATACAGACATTTTGCACGTAACGTTACGTTACAGTGTTTCGTAAAATGTTACGTCTCGGTTACGTAAAAATAATGGACATTTTGCACGTAACATAACGAACCCCGTTTAAGTTACAATACTAAACGTAAATATCAAAACCTTTACATACATATCAAAAAATTGTTTATAAAATTTACATCTTAAAAATACATCATAATGCAATATTTGCATTTAAGAGAATACATCATGAACTTACTTCATAAAATGAAAATTGAATTTATATAAATATATATTTAATGTAGTTACTTTTTATTTATTTATTAATAACTTATATTATTTATTTTTATTTACTTAAAAAGTTTTAATTAATTATAATTTAAAAATAGATAGATTGATTATTGAGATACAGATATTGTTTTTCTGTTGAAATTCAATAAAATGCAGTAGTATCTTTTTTAAAAACAAATATTTCTGGACTAGATATAAAAATTTTCTTTCCAAATATTTAAAAAATATCGCAAGTGTAAAAAACTCTATTTTGATTCATTTCCGACAACAATTAGAGAAATTGGCGCGGAATAACCGATGACCGAAAGAGATTTTAGTAATATCTCGTAAGGAAACAGGAGAAAGATATTAATAAGATTTGCAAGATTCGTCGCTCTGGGTAAGCAAATCAATAACTGACTTGCGAGAATGATAGTATAGTATGTTCATATTTGAAACTGTTTGGTAGATATCTCAATATCTGAAAGTACCGAGTGGTTCTCAGTATTTGTATGTGTAAATAAACAAGAGAAATATAACTACAGTATAGCACAATATATATTTTCTTTAATTTACACAATTAATAAATTCCAGTAGAACGCACAACTATTTTGAAGCATCATAGAGAAGGTAAATTTTAATCATATATACAGATTTCCAGAAAAAATTAGAACCATTAAGTCATAGAAAAATGGTGAAGCCAAAGTCTGGGTATAAGGCTTCGTCTCATATAATAGTGTCGGCCTTATTTATAAGATTGATAGTATTTTTTTTTTTATATATATTTTTTGTTCCATAGTTTACATTTTCGTGATTACATAATAAAGATTCGTTAAGATTGAATATACATATAAATATATATATAAAAAAAAAAAATCACAAACATAAATAATAAACAAACTTCTGTAATACGTACTGTAAGAAGAACGCGGGAAACTTGCAGAAGACCAAAAGGTCTTATCATCAAGAACCGCTTTACATTGTCATACATATATATATATATATATATACGTATAGAAAAATTAAAATATTTACAAAATTTTTACGCTAAATTGTTACATTATAGTTGTATTAAAGTGTAAGATAACAATTATACAAACATGTATCGTTACTTTTTCTTAATATTACCACGTTTATTGCTAACGCAATGTTTGAAATAAATATTAAAGTATATTAAAAAATAAGAGTTTTTATAAGAAGCTAGCAGTGAACAAATTTAGAAAAAATCAGTAAATAAATTTTTATACTTTAAAATACTCTTTTTAATAGTTTTTTTAAAGCCATTTAAGTTTTCAAGGTTAACAATATTTTGATTAAGTAATAAAAACTTATTCCAGATATGAGGTGCACAATAAGTAATTTTAAATTGCACAAGCTTAGTTTTGCATGAAGGCTCAAAAAGGGTACTATTTGTGCGCAACAGGTATTTATACTCGGGCTTTTGTTTATAAAGACTATAGAAAATTGAAGGAGTTTTTTGCATTTTACTATTATACATAAGACTTAGAACATTATATATATTTAGTTCAAACAATGTTAGTAAAGACATCTGTTCAAAAAGAGGCTTTGTGTGTTCGTTTTTATTTTTAAAATTTATTACTCGTATAGCATTCTTCTGTTTACGATAGAGAGGTTCTAGTTTGCTTTTATAGGTACTACCCCATGCTGTATTACCGTAATTTAAATAACTTTGAACAAAGCTATTGTAGATTTGTTTGAGTAGCGACTTTTTCGATAAATGGCGTGATCGGTATATTATTCCGATACTTTTAGATATTTTACTACTTAAATAGGCGATATGTTTATTCCAATTTAGATTTTCGTCAATAAAAACACCTGAAAATTTAGTAACATTATCCCTACTTATTTCTCTATTTTCAATAAACAATTTTGGACGAGAAGATTCAACTTCTTTTTTTTTATAAGAAGGATGAAATAAAGAAAACTTCGTTTTACTTAAGTTAATAGAAAGTTTATTTGCCCTAAATTATCCAGAAATTTTTTCTAACTTTTGATTCATTTCTACGCACAGTTCGTTTATAATTTTTCCGGAGATAAAAAAGTTGCTATCATCAGCAAACATTATAGTTGAAATTCTTTTTGATGCCCGATAGAGATCGTTAACGTAGATTAAAAAAAGCAAAGACCCAAGTATTGAACCCTGAGGAACACCACACTTTAATATGGAAGGATTAGAGAGTTTATTATCTCCATAGTATTTAGATTGCACACGTTTATCTAAGTAGCTTTCTATCCATTTGTTCGTTCTACCCCTTATGTCATACATGTTAAGCTTCGATAATAATATTTTGTGGTCGACTGTATCAAAAGCCTTAGAGAGATCTATGAATATACCTAATGTAACTTCTCCGTTTGTAAAAGAGTTTTTTATTTCATCAACTAGGTGAAGGATTGCGTGTTCAGCTGATGTATTTTTTTGAAAGCCGAATTGCTTGGAGTAAATAAAATTATTTTCTTTAAAAAAAGTATATACTCTATTGTGCATAATTCTCTCAAGTATCTTAGAGAATGTAGAAAGTATTGATATTGGTCTGTAATTGCCTATTTTACTTGTATCTCCTGATTTAAAAATAGGTTTTACTTTCGCAGTTTTCAGTTTTTCAGGAAAGATACCTTCCTCTAAGGAGTGTTTAAATATTTTAAATAAAGGAACTTAAAGCTCGTTTTGGCAATTAATTATAATGTTGCTATTGATGTCGTCGATTCCGGTTGCTTTGTTTCTTTTTAGGCTTTTAAAAACATGGTTAAATTCTAACATGGTTAGTTTTTCGTTATTCAATTCATTTTTATTACGATCTAAATATTTATCAAAAGATTTATTTGCACTAGGAACTTGGGAAGCAAGTTTAGATCCTATATTAACAAAGAAGTTGTTAAACTCATTTGCAATGACGTTTTCATCATGAATTGTTTTGTGGTTGATTTTTATAGTTTTAGGAAAGCACGGTTTGTTAATTTTTGGTTTACCAATAATTTCATTTAATAATTGCCATGTTTTCCTAGAATCTGTTTGACACTTATCAAGTAGTTTATTATAATAATTAGCTTTAGCGGTTTTTTTAATTTTCTCAAAGAGACTTGCATAACTCTTGTATTCCGATTTTGTTTTATCGCATTTTTTTTTAAGGTACTTTATATATAATCGTTGTTTCCGCTTAGATGATTTTTTAAGACCAAGGTGAATTTATGTCTTTAAATTTAATTGTTTTTATTACTTTGGGGAAGTGTTTATCATAAAGAAATACAAAAATATCTATAAACGTATTATACATTAAATTGGTATCATTTGAGTATCATGTATCAACATATTATCATAGTATCATGGATCAACATATATATGTTTACATCCTCAATAATATTATGCTACACTATGCTAATAAAAGTATGCCACAAAAATGGGTCTTTCAACAAGACAACGACCCGAAACACACTAGTTGCAATGAAGTGGTTTCAGGTCAATGGGGTTGAGGTTATGGAGTGGCCTGCTCAACCACCCAACCTAAATCCCATTGAAAAATTATGGAAACACGTTAAAAAATTAGTTTCTGCTATTAATCTAACTAATGCTCTGCAGTTATGAGAAGCTATTCAACAAGAATGGTACGCAATATTCGCAGAAAAATGTCAACGTATAGTTGACTCAATGCATCGGCGTTGGGATACCGTTATCCAAAACAAAGGTTTTGCAACAAGATACTAAGGGTAAATATCATTACATTGCACTTATTATTTACTTTTTTATTCTAAAAAAACAATTTTTTCAAAGTTTAATACTAGAAATTTTATTTTCCTCCATATTCAGATACCACTGCTATTTTAACGACTGCAACCATTTTTAGTATTATTATTTTGTTTATGAAATAAAATGTAAAACTGCAATTGACGTATTTTTTTTTATTCTGTTAAATCGAAGTGTCAAAATAATAAAATATTTTGAGTAATTAGTAAAAAAAATTGCTCAACAATATTAAAAAAAATCCAGGTACTGCTCATTTTCATGCTCATAACTGTATATGTTACATATATTTATGACATGAAAATGAGCATATACATAACTGTATATGCTCATTTTCATTTCATAAATGTATATATATATATATATATATATATATATATATATATATATATATATATATATATATATATATATATATATATATATATATATATATATATATACTACAATTTTGAAAGCGTTTTGTTCACGATGTTGTAAAAACGAATGAAAGACCTATAGGGCCAGAATTCTCAAGCTTATGGATTTCGTTGTTCCACAGAAAATAACAGCGTTGTAAACAAAGCTCTTTGAGTTGTCTTGTTTCAGATATAGTAAACTTAGTAGAATATTTGTAGGAATCATCTTTATTTAATTGGTCTATAAGAATTAAAGTTTCTTCCTTTAGTGGTATTGATGGATACAAGTTTATTACATCAAATGAAACTTGAACCTCGTTTTCGAGTATTTTTTTTTCTGTATTTTGTGATTGAAATTTTACCGGATTTTTAATAAACTCGGTTTTTTCAGTGTTTAGTTTGATATATAGGTTTTGGCATTGTGACTGAATTTTAATAACCAATTCTTGTAAATCAGAAAGAGTATGACTTTGCATGATTATGCCGTCTGCGTAAGCAATAATACCAGTATAATACCACTTACTGTTGTTCCAACTGTGCAATCTGAAACAAGTTGATGTAATATACTTTGAGTGTATATATTTAATAAATGTGGTAATAAAATTGATCCTTGTCGCACGTCTTGAGACATACGGAAATGATTTGATTTATGCCCTTGTTACGATGTATTAGCAGTACCCGATAAGTATAGAGATTGTGGTGCGCGAACTACTGACAGCGGTAGTTTTTTGTTGTAACAAAGTTTTTAAAACAACAAATCTCAGTTACAGCTATCAAAAGACTTATTTACGTCTAAACTACAAATATATATTGATGAGTTATTATTGTTGTGATATTTTATTGTTTCACTTAAAAGGAACACTGCACGAAGAGTGGAGTTATTGTGCTTGAAACCAAATTAATGAGAGTGGCTATCTAATATTTCCGGACATTTTACCATAATAATATATTTAAAGACAAAATCGACGAAATATTTATTTTCCTCAAAATTTACAATCATATTATTACAATAATATATTAATAATAATAATAATAATAATAATAATAATAATAATAATAATAATAATAGTAATAACAATAACGATAATATTGAAAACAATGATAATAAGAATATCTATAATATTATAAATAATAAAATCAAAATATAATTAATAAAAATAAATATAAATAATCGATTGAGGAAGGAATCACTCATGCAGAATCCTGATCAAAGGAGTGATACCAAATAATTATATTAAATATACTAATTTAAAAAATAATAATAACAACAATAATAACTTTATTCATTAATAGAGCGAAAGTAACAGCAAAAGTGATAGTATTTATATTAATTGTAATAGTAATAGTAATGAAAAGCAGTGATGAAAGTAAAAAAAAGCAGTAATAAAAGTAATAAATATTAATGACAAAAACAATAAAGTTTCTATAGAAATTAGAAATAGTAAAAAAAAAAAAAAGGAAAACTAAAGGAAGTTAATAATGATAAAAAATAAAAATAAAATTTTTTTTAGAATTTATTTAAACTTATTTTGTTTTTAATAAAGAAATGAAGATAAATTATTTTGAAGTTTTAGCTTTTCAAACTCATTCACAATGCACACAAGACTTCGATTCCATTCACTGATGCACTGTACTTTGATTCCATTCACTGATGCACTGATGCACTGATGCACTGATTCACTGATGCACTGATGTGTAATTGAATACTTATCATACCCCAAAATTTTAAAGGGAGGTAAATTTAGTTTTCCATTATTGATGTGTTAAATATGAATGTAAAAATCAAGTATCAGTGAAGAAGGTTGTATTAGAGGAAGGTAAATTTTTATTAAGGGAGTTAGAGCTTTGTCAAAATGGGCATAATAATAGTTCCGCTATAGCTATCGTGATTATCAAGAGATTTCTTATAGGATTTTACTATTGGAACAGTTATATTGTTATAAAACTTTGTATTTATAACAATATAACTTTGTATTTATAATAATATTTTGTAAACTAAGTATTTAAGATGTTCTGCAGTTATTCCACAGGAATCACGTGATTTATTAGATCTAAGCTTAAGAATACAAGTTTCGATGTCGGAAATTAACACGAGTATTTTATTAGGCTTATTTATGAGTTGTGAGCAGGGGCGCCCAAAGCATTTTTTTGTTGCTGAGATAGCTAACTTCCAGACATGGAGCAAACTCCACACATTTATATGTTTATACTTATGTCAAATAAGGATGCTTTGCAAAAAATTGCGATGATTGGAGCTTGAGAACAAAAAAGTCCCGAAATTTTGGCTCCCCCTGCCCCCAACGTGAGAGCAACAAGTTGATGAAAAATTTGTTGTACTATTTTCAACTAGACTTATATTCGTCGATAAATTTTAAGTTGTATAGTATCATCTCTTAGCATTCAAAAATTATGACAATATAAAACTTGCAACCCCCTCAAATTAAGGGAGGTTTAAACTTTATATAGTCATAATTTTTGAACACTAAAATATTTTACTATGAAATTTAAAATTTATCGATGAATATAAGTCTAGTTGAAAATAGTACAAAAAATTTTTCATCAACTTACTGCTCTCACGTTTGGGGCGGGGGAGCCAAAAATTTTGGGGCTTTTTTGTTCCCAAGCTCCAATCATCGCAATTTTTTGCAAAGCATCCTTATTTGACATAAGTATAAACATATTAATGTTTGGAGTTTGCTCCATGCCTGGAAGTTATCTAAATCAAAGATCAAAAAATGCTTTGAGCGCCCCTGGTTGTGAGCAGTCGTGGCGCAGTGGTAGCATACTTGCTTCAGAAACAAAGGATCCGTGGTTCATACCCCACCTCTGGGCAAGTTCTACGACATCAGTTAGGAAGAAGGCGCGAACTTCCTATTAAATGCTCATTCGCGGTGTCTGTGACAAGACCGTAAGGACTTCTTAGGGCACCTAAATATTTTTTTTTGTTTGTTAGTTTATTTAGGTGCCCCAAGAAGACCATACGGTCTTCTTTATTACGGTAAATAAACTAAAAAAAAAAAAAGTTGGTGTTGGTACTCGTGGAAGTGTTGAGAATAGTACTAAAGGTTTTTCTAAATTCTTCTACAATTTCTTTTTTGTCTTGTTTTATTTAATAACGAAAATACAAGTGTTTGGATTTGATTTAATTCTTCGGATATTCCAAAACTTTTGTGGATTACTTTCGAAGGTATTCAATATTTTTTGTGATTTTATTGATTTTTAAGTTATGAGCTAATTTTACAATTTTGCGGAAATTTTTACGAGCTAGCTTGTACTTATTAAATGAAATGCATTCCTGTTTTTGGCTGTAGTTATATTTTTCCCTTAAAGTGGAAAGAGATTTACACGATTTAGTTTCTGATGTCCACCATGATTTAGAGTAAATTCCTGATTCTTTTTGTTGTTTTTCCATTGCTAAAATAGCAGCATTTTTTATTTTTTCGCATATTGCTTGAGATTGTTTCTTTATTTTCAACATTCATAGATAAAGTATGAAAATTCTCTATAAATAACTTAAAACTGGTTTAGAAGAAAGTATAAGATACTTTTCAAATTTTGGGACAAGCAGCTCAATGTTGAAATGCAAAACAATTTTCAAAAATACTCTTGAAAAAAAACCTAAATAAACTTTATTTTATTTTTATTCTTAACTTCTTTTATTCTTGATTTTAAACTATATTTTTAAATTAGTAATTTTATTTTGTAAAAATATTTATAGAGGGTGATTAATAGAATTGAATCGGCGAATGTTAAAAGGGCGGATGTCCAACTATGTAAACTTTCGGGAAACTAAAAAAAACTGCATTTTCCCCCGTTGTATATATATATATATATATATATTATATATATATACATATATATATATATATAATATATATATATATGTATATATATATATATATATATATATATATATATATATATATATATATATAAATAATATATATGACAACATCAAGATATAAAAATCTACTCAAGTGTGTCAAAAGTGTTTGTATGATTTTTATAATAAATAAAATATATGTTTACATATTAAATAAAAAATATATATCGTCGTTGGCCAGGTAATTTACTCTTACTTTTAAAACCTCATTTCATTGAAATATATAGTTTTTTCAGTCTCCTGTAAAATTTTGCTTTTTACACAAGTGAGATATTACCTGGCCAACGACGATATATTCAATTTATTACTATTCTAGAAATAATAATATACTAATTATTTTAATTGTTAAATTTGATAAAGTAAATATTCTTCTAACCTCATAAAATAATAGATTATGAATAGCCTCACTTTGAAAACTCTTCGTTCTCCATCGGAGATAAAAAGCTTAATCACCTTTATACTTTACCGCGATTAAAAAAAAAGATTTGCGTATCTTAATTTGTGTCTCACTAATATCAAAATATACTTTTTCTTTAAGATCAGGTTCTTCCGTGCAAACAGTAGCACGATAAACTATATTATTTACTAAACATTAATTGTTAAATGGGCGAGCGGTTTTTGTGATGCAGTTGAAGGGGACTTATATTCTAACTTGCATCACTGTGTAAAATCTTGGGGGTCTGCGAAATATTTACGGATTTTACATTTTACATACAGCAACTTACTTTGATTAAATTTTTGTTAATACTTTGTAAAACTTCTGGTTTACGGAAAATGAAGATCAAATAATGCTAGTAGGCGACTATTTTGTATTACAAACAAAAACAGCAAGACTAGGGTTGTGGTCAACTTTAAATTGCAGCATAAACCTTAGTTATCATATTACAATATATTCCTCTATATAAAAGCTACAGCCAATTGCCATTCACAAATGTTGACTAAGAAATCATACTCTGTATAAGTTGCAATAAAAACGTGATATGCATCCACGTAAACCAAAAATATTCATAATAAATAAATTTTGCAATATTTATAACAGAACAAAAATAGAATTAAAAACAGAATAAAAAATCCTAAAAGGTTTCTTCTAACATATTCGTTGCATCCATGCGATATAATAGTATACGTTAGTATACTTGCACATTCTACATTATACGACAATACGTGTTTTCAGCCTCAATATAAAACCGATACTAACATAATTGTAGATGTATCGATAGTAACATAGTTCTAGCGTTGTTATTGTTACAAAATTTTATTCAAAATTTCGATCATGTTGTTGAATAAATAGTAACGTTGGTGAAAAAGATGAATCATTTTTTGACATGTCAAAATCGTTATAGTAGTTTTCGAGTATCTAATATTTTGATCTGAAACAAATTAAAAATAAAATTTACACATCCATCTAGAGAATTAATAAACCTAGTAGCTTACAAAACTCACCGTTTTATCTGACTGGCAAACACTAATGTAGAAAGCATTTTTACTCCATTGTACTTCGAAGATTCCGCTATTACTCCGCTGAGATTGAATACATTCTCCTTTCTAAAAGAAACAAATATTAGGAGTTTGAGATACAATAATAAATCATAAACATTATAAACCTTTTTCAATTCATTTTATATTCAATTTTATATCATTATATATAATTTTTTAACATCCTTTTGTTTTATCAAGAGAGTGGTAAAAATTTGTTAAAAGTTAATTTTGCATTAACTTATTCCACCTTCTTTCAATTCGATTTCTGGGTATCTATTAGTTTAACAGGGGTTCTGTCCTCTTATTATTATGAAGTACTACCTCTAATTCCCAAATATTTAGAAGGCCATCTAAAGCAGCTGATACTAGATAACGCCCAGTTGGATCAAAAGATATTGAGTTCACTGGTTCATAGTGTCTGTTGAATACATATAAACACGTTAAACTTTCTACATTCCATATTCGAATACTTTGATCATAACTTGCACTAAAAAAAAAAAAGAAGTTTTTTAGTCAATGTAATGCAAAACTTAGAAACCAAGCTGTTGTATTCAAAGTGAAGTTATAAAAATCTGTTGATTTTAGTTTAGAAAATTTTTTACACAAAAATAATATTTCAATCAGTCAAGCAAATCAACTCAGTGGTTGCATAACTATTTCAGGTGTTGTAGTTAACAGAGTTAGTGTCTGTATAGGTTGTATACACTGCAACAATCATTACTAATTTATACTTTGACTAAGACGAAAACTTTCATTAAACAAACTTTGACTTAAGAGTTGTTTTGATCCCAATTTGATTACAAATTTAAACTATACCTTCCTAAAAGTCTAGAGGAGGCCCATTTTACAAGAGTAACTTCTTTTGTATGACCAGATAAACTAGCAACAGCATCGTCTTGTTTCATACTCCAAAGCTAAAATTATAATAGTAATTTCCAAAAATAAAACAATTCAGAAGTATAACTAAATAAGAATTTAATTACTAATAACTCTATAAAAGATTACTAAGTATAAGACGTTATAATATAGTATAAGAAATTATATTGTAATACTTTATTACAGTAATTGATTATTGAATACTTAGAATAAAACAATATGACTTGTAATGTAGCCTTTTATCAATGCTTAAAGTTTTCAACATTGAATTCTGTCCCTTATTCTTAAAACATAAAATAAATACCTTGACAGATTTATCATCAGCACAAGTTGCTAATAATGATGATGTAGGATCCCATTGTACACAATTGACCACATCCTAAATTAACGACAGTAGTTTTAGTTCCTTATCTAAAAATAGTTCCATATTAAAAAATCAGGATTAATATGAAATAAGATCCGGTTTCAAAACCATGAAATCAAGTATGAATTCTCTGACTTCACTCGTTCACTTTTTATTTTATTTTTTTCAATCATTTTTTCGATTTTTTCAACACTACTTCACTCAATTTTT
The DNA here is from genome assembly GCF_038396675.1 of Hydra vulgaris. Classification (NCBI taxonomy): domain Eukaryota; kingdom Metazoa; phylum Cnidaria; class Hydrozoa; order Anthoathecata; family Hydridae; genus Hydra; species Hydra vulgaris. Next base: position 72,276,707 of record NC_088920.1, on the reverse strand, counting down.
CTTTTATTTTTTAAAACCACTTAACTCAATTACTTCTTCTACACAAATTATGTTTACACATTAGCATTAATGTTTTTTTCTATTCTGAGGCCTTAGATTGTTGTATGCATACTTTTTATTTTGTAGTCAACTTTTTGTTTTATAAGTTTTTGTTTGGTGATATACTTGTTGTATATCTTAGTTCATTTTAAGTGTTTATAAAAAAAAATTATTTTCTTTTATTGTAAGTATTGTTTGGGTGCATTGTATTTTTGTCATCTTTCTTCTTTGAATTTCACTAATTTACACCACTCCACTCTTACTCGACACATTACTTTTCATTTTTATTTTTAATACGACTTTACCGAATCATGATAAAATTAACTAATACCATTCTCTTTATTCATTTGCCAGTATTGCTGCTACTGGTGATTTTAAATCAAAATAAATAATAATAATGTTTGCTGTAATACTCAACGCAGCAAGTTGAGTATGGAGTTTAACAACAGTAGTTGTTAGACTATAACAGCTTTTACTTAAGGTTAAAATATAGTTAATTTGTTTTTAATCTGTCATAAGAGTTTTTGAAAATGTTAATAGATTTTGCATCTATAGTTTCTTGATTTAATTTGTTCCATTTTTCTGAAATCCTATAAAAAAAATTCATATCTTGCAGTTGATTGTTAGACTAATTGTCTTCTAATACGCATGTTGTGACAACGAGTGATTGCGTTTGTTAGAAAATCTGGTGGATGATGCCAAATTACATTGTCATAACCATTAATAATTTTAAACATTTGAATCATGTCACCTTTTATTCTTCTTTCACTTAATGTTGTCATTTTTAATTTATCTAGTCTTTCATGATAACTTAAACCTTTTAATTGATGAATTCTTGTTGCTTTTTGTTGTACTTTTTCTATTTTCTCAATGTCTTTTTTAAGATAAGGATTCCATATTGAAGCACCATATTCTAAATGAGGACGAACTAACGATGTAAATAATAGTTTTGTGCTTTCTTCATCTAAATAACTGAAACACCTCTTTATCAATCCTAACTTCTTGTTTGTTTTGCTTTGTTAATTGTTAATTCACCTCCCCAAAGCCAAGAAAGCCACTATAGACGAGGAGGCTACTTAATAGTGGTTATAACCCTCTCTCAACTCTACTGTTTGCTTTGTTGGTAAAGCAAACTCTGTTTGCTTTACCAACTGCAATATGTTCTTCCCATTTCAAATCATTTAAGATATAAATGCCTAAATCTCTTTCTAGAGTGGTTGTTGTTAAGTTTGTCTCATCATCATTACTGCCGTCTACTATTTTATTGATACATTGAGGATTATTTGGTCCAATATGCAAAATTTGCATTTATCTACATTAAGCTTGATGAACCATTTGCTTGACCAATCTGAATTTGCTTGGCCAAATTACTCTACTCAGACTCACCTTGCAATATAGAAATTATTTTTTCATCTTCAGCATAAAGTTTACATTGATTTTGTAAATTTACAACCAAATCATTGATGTATATAATAAACAATAGCGGACCAAGTACCGAACCTTGAGGAATGCCACTTAAAACTAATTTCCAATCTGAAACATTATCGCCCAAAACAACTCTTTGAGTTCTATTACTTAAAAATGCTTTCCACCAATATAAGAGTTCACCATTTATACCATAACTAGCTAACTTAACACATAATCTCTCATGTGGTTCAGTGTCAAACACTTTTGCAAAGTCCAAAAACGCAATATTTATCGAGAAACCATCTAAAGCTTGTGTTATTAAGTCCAGTGTTTCCAATAGGTTTGTACTGCAACTTTTACCTTTTACAAAACCATGCTGTTCGTTTATAATCAAATCATTGGTAATCAAATGGTCCATTATACAATTTCTTACAATAATTTCCATTACTTTGCATACAATTGATGTTAAAGAGACTGGTCTGTAGTTTGTAGCTTCCAGTTTGTTGCCTTTTTTGAAAAGAGGTGTAACCATTGTTTTAGTAAAACTCCAGTTAAATATGATCTATTGAATATAATTGATAGTGGTTTTGCTAACGCACTTGAACATTCTTTTAAAACTTTTGGGTGTACTTTGTCGACTCCAGTTGATTTATTTACAATTAGTTTCAATAATTGTTTTTCTATAGTTTCTAAAGTGAATAACAGAGTTTGACATTCGACATTTGCATGATTTTGAACACTTGGTAGACTATTTTTTTCTTCTTTAACAAAGACTGAACTGAAAAATTGTATCTTTTATCTTCGTCTTGCAGTTGATATAAGCATATACACTTTTCAGATTCTTTTTAGCGTTTGTTGCGTTTTTTCATATTTCTTAATTGCTTTTTTAATTAACTTTTTCAGTGTATTACTTGTTTTTTTATATTATTTTGTCAGTTTTTTGTCTTTAAATCTATTGCATTTGCAAGTATACCTAAGTTTTCTTTTATATTTTGATAAACATTTTAACTTATTGTCATCCATAGAGGTTTACGTCTAATTATTTCATTGTATTGAAGCTTCGTAAAAAAACCATCACATCCTTTATTATAAATTTCTAACCGTTTTTGATAACACTCATTTACATCGATTTTTTTCAAACATTTTTTCCCAATTATAATCATAAAAATATTTATATAAATTTATCATAATTTGCTTTATTGAACATAAATTTTTGATTAATTAACTTTTTTGTTTTATCTTCTGATTTTGAAGAAAATTTGTAGTCTAGTATATGATGACCATGTTGTATATTTCCTAGAGGTGGAGAATGTTCTAACATGAATATTCTACCATTTGATTCAGTTAAAATTAAATCAACAACATTTGTTTGTTGGATTGGGTTCATTTGAAATGTCAGTTTTATTACATTTTGATGCAGAAAATTATCTTGTAAACATGCAATAAATGCTGAAGTTGATTCGTTATTGTCATTAACAATACCAATATTTTTATCATTCCACTTAACCATATGAAAATTAAAATCACCACATAGCAATAAACCATTAAATTCTCTTTTTTCAATTAAATCAGTTGCAGAGTTAATTGATTTTCTTATGTTTTCACATACTTCAAAATTGCTATAACCTGTACGATTAATGCATCCACATAAAATATCAGTTCATTTGCTATATCAATCAAACACCATATCTGCTCAATGCAATTATTGTCCAAAATACTATTTGATACTTCAAATGATTTGATACTATTGTGAACATAAATGCAAACACCACCACCCTTTCTATAAGAATGATCTTTGCGATATAGTGAATAACCTGGTACATTTGTTTAAGAGATATCTGTCCACCATGTTTCACACACCATTATCATTTGAGGTTTTTTAACTTCAATTTCTAACATTAAATCTTTATACTTGTTATTTAAAGACGTTGCATTGGTGTACTAACAAGACAGACATCTTTTAATATTGCTATTTTTATTATGGTTGTTTATTGATAAGGATTTCAACAACTCTGTTGCATCTAATCCCATACTTAACTTACCATTTTCATCTAACTTTGCATTTTTTTCATTTCTTTCGTTGACCAGTTTTCTTGTAAGGTTTCTTTCAGCTACATTTTGATCAGGATTGATATAAATATTTGTAAATTTATTGTTATTTTTATATTTTTTAGCTGATTTAGTACACTCATTTGATCATCTTTGCTTGTTAATTCAACTAAAATAGGATTGCTGTTGAATTTTTTGCTGTTATTACTATCTTTTTTTGCTTTAAATCTAAAAATACATTGAATTTTATCCTTATCAACACCAATTTCTGTGAATAGTTCTTCAACTTGAACTCTTTCCTCTTCTTTACGCTTCTCACCTTCAGACTCAGTTGATAGTGGTAATCCAACAATAACTATATTTTTTTATTTTTCTCTTTTTTTATTATCTTTTTTGACAGTGACTATTGCATTCATGACATTCAATTCTTCTTTTGATTTATTTTTGTCATCTTTAACAATAGCATTCTAATTCATATGATTTATATTGCTTGAAGTTGTTTTCTTTTCTTCTAATACTGCTAACCTGGTTTTTAAATCAGAATTTTCTTGCTCATGGGCATAAACTCTTGTTTTTAATGTTTCTACCATCATTTTGAAATTGTTTAAATCATCTTCATTTGCTTTTTTTGGAGGCATGTTGAAAAATTTCTTGATCAACTAAACCTTATTACACAGGGACTGGACCTCAGCCTGGCCAGTTGCCTGCTAGAGCTGCAAGTTGGTCGGTTGAATAAGCTGTGCTTATAATCACCAATGATTGACAATTGCTCAACCTGATGTTTTATATTTGATAAGAGCTACCACTCTGAATAACAGTGGATTACCTCTTGGTCAAGTAATTATTTAAGTTTATTTATTAATTAACCTTATTACACAGGGACTAAAAAGTTTCAGTTTGTGTTTTTTTCCATATAGCTCTAGAACCAATAGCCAGAACTCAAATTATTTGTCTTTCACAATATCTTACCAAATATTTGGTTTTGTGACTTGTTTTCCACACAACTTTACTTATCCTTAACTTTACTCCTCATTCATCTGTCTTTTACTCTTAAAATTTCTCTTTTTTTTTCCTTGGGTGGTTTAGATCATGCTAAAATGAAAGATCTGACATCTTATATGATCATGTTTTAGCGATATCATGCTCTGATAAAAGATCTCACATCTCATGAACACATTTTCATAAACATTCTTCATAAATATTTCTCATACATATTTCTTCTAAAAACAGCTATTCCTCATAATATCCTGAATTTAGGCAGGCATGGAAGCTTTTATCTCTTCTAGCCAGATTCAAGCTTTACCCTACCCTAAAGTTTTCTTCTTCTTGTGCAGATATTTTTCTTCTTGTACAGTATAGCTGATATTTCTTTTGTATAGCTGAATTGTATAGCTGATATTTCTTTTTGTAATTTCTCAAATCTTTTTCAATGATATAACACTCTTGATGAAAAAAACCCTTTTTAATATTATTATAAGAAATTGCAGAAAAAAGATCTAACACTTGGCAACACTAAAAGACCTAACACTAAAAGGCAACAAGATTACTAAATCTTGACTTTCACTAAGGACAGAACTGATTCATAAAAACTTTCCCTCTAATTCACATTTTGAATCTAATGACCACACTCTTCCTGACATTCCAGAGAAATAGGTTAATTCATTGTTAGAAATCTTAATCACTATGACTACTGGTAGTAAAGTTATTTGTAACTTAAACTCATCAACACCTTGTGGTCCTGAGAGATCTTTGTGGTTCTGACAACATTCAGGCTTCAGTCTTACAAAAGCATTCTCTAGAATTCTATTCAATATTCTCTACATAACAAGGGCTTAACTATACTACATAACAAGGGCTTAACTAAAACTTATTTTCCAGCCAATTCTGATTAAGAGTTCAAATCTCTCTAGCGAGACAGCTTGGAGCCTCCAGTATCCAGTGAATTTTAACCTAAATAAAACTAAAAAAAAAACAAAAAATTATCATTAGCAGTCATGATTATTTCAAAACTCTTATACTTTACTTAACACCTCACATACTCTTATATTCTACTTAACATTTCAAAATATTTTTCAATAATGACCTCTCATGTAAGCCATATCTCAAATCAATTGAAAACTTAGAATAGCTGCCTGACTTTACTAATAAAAGCCAAAATGATTTGGATATCTAAAAATAGGTTAATCTGGGTTAAAATAGGTTGTTAAGTTTGTCAATCTGTTCTTGCTTTTAACTTTTTTTTCATTACTTTCAGTTGACTTGCAACTTAAAAAGTAGTTGATTGCCTCATTGGAAGCAAAATTATTTTAAAAAAATGCTTATCATTTAATATTAAATGTTTAGTAAATATTTAATACATATTAATATAAAATTATAAAACATATTGTTTAATACTAATACTAATTGAGCATAATAAAGTTTAAACCTTATGTCCTAAAAAAATCTTCAATGGTTTGCTGTCATGAATGGTTGAAACACAAACACTTCTATCTGTTGAACAACTTGCAAACGTAAAATCGTCTTTCCAATCTGTATCAACAACTGGACCTATAATTAGGTTTAATTGTATATAATTAAGTTTAATTGAGGCTTTATAACTATTTAAACCTCTCATTCCTACATTTTTACCAAAACAGCAATAATGTTTGAAAATAAAAAAATATATATGTTTTATATGCAGCTATATGACATTTATTTGACACCAGACATATAAAAATTTGAAAATCTAACAAAAAAATTTGTTACAAGCTAATAAAAAAAATTTATATATATATATATATATATATATATATATATATATATATATATATATATATATATATATATATATATATATATATACATATATATATATATATATATATATATATATATATATATATATATATATATATATATATATATATATATATATATATATATATATATATATATATATATATATATATATATATATATATATATATACATAAACAATAACCTGTATGACAAAAAAGTTCAACAACTTTTTCAAACTTATCTCCATCCCATATAATGCATTTCTAAATATAACAATTTAATAAAAATTTTAACATAAACAATTTAAAGCGCAAAACTCTCCACAGATTCGAGTATTTTTGTGTAAAATATAAAATCTGATTTTTTAAATTAAAATGTGTGCGTGTGTGTACATATATATGTTTGTTTGTTTATTTATTTCTTTAATTATAAAA